>NC_084574.2:17212500-17512500 GCF_033978685.3 Nerophis lumbriciformis
CAGCATGACCGCACCCTCAAGAACAAGCTACACAAATCTAGTTTAAAGACAACAAAGTACGTATTTATAAATGATTATATTCTCTGGCTGGGAGGAAGAAAGTCATCCAATGTGCAAAACGTGCTCGGCAGCAAGAGAAAGCATCAGGTCAAACATGAATTACCATGAATTGATTAACGTGAACCCCTACTTAAACAAGTTGAAAAACGTATTCGGGTGTTACCATTTAGTGGTCAATTGTACGGAATATGTATATGGAAGCAACATGAAGGTGTTCTGTTTCTTTGATGTGTTGTAATCCACAGAAAGATTTTGTCTTGACTCGAGAGCTACAAAGCGGAGAGGAAGCAGGACCTGACTCCCCTCCAGTGACCTTTTCTTTGAACTGTTTTACGACCTTTTCTTTGAACTGTTTTTAATCAAAGGCGATGGCTGTTTACGACCCCCCTCCCTTAGAAACAGCTGTTGCCATGCAATCAGAATCAGAATCAGATTTATTGTCATTACGCAGGGTAACGAGATTGAGGCCGTTCCATACAGTGCGATGTGTGCATGCTAGAAAAATATAGAAGTGCAATGAATATAGGGTGAAATGAATATATACATGAAAAAAACCAGGTAATCAGGGAAAGTCCAAATAAAAGAGGAGGCGTACAATCTTTCGTCAGAGCGTGGTGACACTGTGCGAGGGTACAGGTGTACGCGTTTCTCCTCAATTGAGCCAAATTTTATTCTGTCTCTGTTTAATTCCTTGCTTCTTGTCTTGTTTAATAGATGTCATCAGTGTTTGAACCTGACAGGGAGGAGCCAACTCTGCTTCAGACTATGAGGAAAACCCAAAAAAGGTAGAATAAAGTATTATTTTCATTTAATCTAATGTACGCAGATGTGCAACATGCAGTGACATAAATGCAGCTTTTTTTATGCACTTTCGCAATTGATCGAGTTTATAGGTGTACCTAATGATGTGGACAGGTAAATATAGGTCATGTTAATGAAGTTTATTTCAAACTGTGTCTGAAAATAATTTAGCGGTGAAAACTTCAAGATATATATTTGTACATTTTCAAAAGATAAATTATGATACTTTTGGAGAAGGCGTGGTTTCATTTGCAGTCTGGGAACGACTCCAGAATCTTTGCCAGAAACGGGTTATAAAAATGACCAAAGTTTTCACCCAAACATATCCATGACATTTTAACTAGACCACAAGGACACGTTTTAAAAGTAGATTAAAATCATCATAGATGCCCTTTAATTACATTACATTTCTGTATTTCATTGAACCTGTTGGTGAAATAGGATCTCTTAAATGAACCCATAATAAACTCTGTCAATGCACGCATAGTATTAGGCAGTGGTGTGCCGTCAGGGCCAGCAAGGCCTTCTTTGCTGGTCTAGCATAAATCAAATGTGTTAGACAAAATTTACTTTTCATAAATACGTACAGTATATAAAAGTATTCCTCATATTCTCTTCATGTCATATTAGGCTCCAGTGTTGCTGTTTCTAAGTTAGAGCTTTTATCCAATCAGAATTCAGCTAGTTGTTGCCAGCGCTGTAATAAATCTGCCGGAGGCCTTCTGAATCAACATTATCGGCGGCTGGGCAGTGTAAACGAACAAAAGACGTTCAGTTAACAGACAGTTGCGATCAGATATAGGTAGCCTTATGTTGAACATGACTGATCGGATACTCACTTGTCACTCCCAAGTATCCGATCACAAGTTGTGATTTACGAAAGCAGAAAGTGGCACCGGAGCCATACCTGGCCAGCGGAGAAATCAGCGGTGCTCACTTTTTTAACCAACAAAGAAGCAGTGCAAAACGTTGATTAGGTGGCAGATATATATTTGCAAGGGCATTTTGAAGAAGGATATTTAAAGAGAAACTAGATCTTGTGAGACGAGGTCAGCCGACCCTGGAAACGAGTTAAGCTGTCCTGGCGGTGAAATGGTTTGCCTGCCATTTCCACTCGAATAAACCAATAGTGATTGCCCAATAGTGCGCAAGTGTGTTTCTGTATAGTATTTTTCAAGCCGTGGTCATGTGGCGACATAAATGATGGTATTTTGAGAGGTATTTATACTAAGTAGGACATCACTGAAGGCATAGGTGGTACCACTAGTATTAGGTATAGGTATGATAAAATGATGGAGACAGAGACAATGCTGGACAAAGAGAGGAGTGGGCGACCAACATTTGAGGAGAATATAGATCTGGAAAAAAAAAAATCCAATACCTATATACTCCTCTTTTTATAATAATTTACAAAGATGATTTACTTTTATAATGAATGTTGATTTGTAAAGAGACTTTATAGACACTTTGTATATAACATACAATATTACTATAGCTCCCTGGAGCCAGGAGGTTCATACCAACCTGACTGAATAATCTATGTACAGTGTGTGTGTGTGTTCTTGTATTTCTACGTTTCTTGAGACATCAACAAGGAAAAGTACCTTCCATATGAGGACCGTTGAACAAGTTAGGACCGAAATAATGGTCCCAATACGGAAAACCATTGCATCTAATAGACAGCCAAATACTAGAGTCTGTGGGCATTGCTCCAAAGTCAGGATTTTTTTGTTGATATAATGTGCATACAAAAGTAAACATTGACGGGTGCAAAGGCAGCAATATATGATAAAACAAGACGGCAGCTAAAGAAGGACTTCCCTATTCATCCCCGAAAAAACCTGCGAGGTGAACAGCTGATTTTACGACTTCCGGTGCTGATGTACGACAACCCAACAAGTTAGGACATAAATCCTGGTCCCAATATGGAAAACCATTGCATCTAATAGAGAATGTCTCATTCGCACCCCTGGTGGTGAAATCTATCAAAATTAGGGTGGTCCAAAAAAGAAGGGATGTTTCAAATTGACTGTGTGTCGGTTTTAAAAGTGCTCCTTCTCTGGTCAACATATGAAACAACAAGTGTGTGTAAAAAAATGAAGTGCTCACCCTCTGGTCAACATATGAAATAACAAGTGTGTGTAACAATTTGAAATTTGCCACCTTTGGCCAAAATTAATATATAAAAAAAAAAATATATATATATATATATATATATATATATATATATATATATATATATATATACACATTATTTAGAGCAGTGGTTCTTAACCTTGTTGGAGGTACCGAACCCCACCAGTTTCATATGCGCATTCACCGAACCCTTCTTTAGTGAAAAATAAAATGGTTTTTTTTTCAAATTCAAGACAATGTTATATGTTTTTGGTAACACTTTAGTATGGGGAACATATTCTAAGTAACAAAGACTTAATTTAGAGTTATTTGGTTAGGGTTAGGGTTATAAGAAGGCCATGCCGAATACGGCATTAATAAGTACTTAATAATGACTAGTTAAGAGCCAATATGTTACTAATTTGCATGTTAATAAGCAACTAATTAATGGTGAATATGTTCCCCATACTAAAGTGTTACCATGTTTTTTTACTGGTGCACAAAATGAACCGTGCATGAACATCACCTTGTTCGAACAACAAAACCAACACAGTGCATAAACTCACAACAAATTACACACCTGCAAATCAGTGTGACTTCTGCTGTTGCCGTATCCGTAATACGCCGATGAGTCGGGTGTGTCTTGATCTCCGCCGAACCCCTGAGCCCGACTCACCGAATCCCTAGGGTTCGATCGAACCCAGGTTAAGACCCACTGATTTAGAGACATACTGTAATTACTTGAAGTAAATAATGAAGATTAAAAACCAATTACAAACCAAAAAAAACAAAAACAAAAAAACTTACCTCTTTCATATTTGCATATCATGTTTATATTATTATGTAGTAAATACAAATCTTTATATATCTAGAGAGGGTGGTCCTAAAAAGGTAGGCATTTTTCGGAGGTCTCAAGTAGGGAACAAATACAAGAATGGATGTGTGTGTGTGTGTGTGTGTGTGTGTGTGTGTGTGTGTGTGTGTGTGTTTTGTGAGCAGAGAGCAACACCACATCCATCCAGCATCTTAACACTTAACAAAGTTATGAGTAGGCTTGACATCCAATTAACCATCTAATCCTTCTAAAGCTCAAACCAGATGACTTTTTAAAAGCTTAGGAGGCGAGACAAACACTGATCTAAGGCAGGAGACCGAGCCAACTTAATTACATCATTTAGGAGTTACATTTCATTGCGGGGGTCATTTATCCTTTCATTAGGAATAATTAGATGCTAGTAATTATCGCCCCTCGCTTCTTTTCAACTTCACTTCGGAGCAGACGACGTCGTTCCAGACCGAGGCGTTTCCTGCTATCTCTCTTAATGGGGGCCCTAAACATAGCCAGACCACCACTGACGGGACCACAGGAGGGTCACTGGCTCATTGGACGTGAAGATAAGGAATTGTTCTTTAGATTATCACCAGGCAAATACAACGGATATGATAGTCTCAGACAGGTTTTAGTTTCATTTCTAAAAACAACCGATCTACAGCCAAACTTAAGTTACTTACTGCCTATTATTTTCAATCAAACAGTGATGCCAAGTTAAAATAGTACATATAGCAATATACCATACACTACTTGCAGAACTTTAGAGGTGTTATGGATACCGTATTTTTCGGAGTATAAGTCGCACCTGCCGAAAATGCATAATAAAGAAGGAAAAAAACATAAATCGCACTGGAGCCCGGCCAAACTATGAAAAAAAGCCGCGACTTATAGTCCGAAAAATACGGTACATTTAAATTGCACTATAACCTTCCAAAGTGACCATAATTCAACTTTCTCTAAACTGTTGAATGAATGCTAATACATGCCCAACTATTTAATGTTTCACCTGTAAAGGTGCATTATATTGTAGTAGTTGCATCCTGAAATGTCCCCCAAAAGCAGAATATCCCTAACTTGTTGTCAGTATGTCAAAGGAAAGTCACTATTACAGTGCGTGCAGAAAGTATTCACAGCGCTTCACTTTTTCCACGTTTTGTTATGTTGCAGCCTTATTCCAAAATGGAATAAATTCATATTTGTCCTCAGAATTCTACAGACAATACCCCATAATGATAATGTATAATTGTTTTTTTTAAATTATTATTAAAGATTAAAAATTAAAAAAAATCACATGCAAAAATTGTGATTATAAAATTACGTTTTTCAATCTGGCTCGCCAAAATTTCAAAAACATTTTTTTAAACTTTCAATGCTGTTTTCAGATTACCGTAAATCTTGAACCATAGAAAGTACTCCAATGGTTGCAATCTGCACTTTTACGTAATCTACGTCACTGCAGCTCCAAGCAGACGAGGCACAAAGCAGTGTGGGCGGGGTTTATTTCTAGAAACGCGGATATCAGGGACTGATGCTGTAGCAGATTTTTACCACAAAATCCTGCAGAAAAGTGAAGTGTGAAGTGAAGTGAATTATATTTATATATCGCTTTTCTCTAGTGACTCAGAGCGCTTTTACATAGTGAAACCCAATATCTAAGTTACATTTAAACCAGTGTGGGTGGCACTGGGAGCAGGTGGGTAAAGTGTCTTGCCCAAGGACACACGGCAGTGACTAGGATGGCGGAAGCAGGGATCGAACCTGGAACCCTCAAGTTGCTGGCACGGCCACTCTACCAACCGAGCTATACCGCCCCTATAAAAGTGATATTATATCAGATCGAAGGTTTTTTTTTCTTCTTTGCTTTCCTATTTGGCTGTTTGTTGCATTTTTGTTGTGTTTTGCTTGATGGTATCAGATGTCGATCGAGCAGGTGAAAAAGTATAAAGGAGCGACGTTGATATAATATTCAG
The DNA here is from genome assembly GCF_033978685.3 of Nerophis lumbriciformis. Lineage (NCBI taxonomy): Eukaryota > Metazoa > Chordata > Actinopteri > Syngnathiformes > Syngnathidae > Nerophis > Nerophis lumbriciformis. The sequence continues at coordinate 17,218,279 of NC_084574.2, forward strand.
TGTTTAATCGTTCATTTTTAATATTGTAAATACCACATTCTTTATGTTCATATACATTTTAGGTGTCTCAAAATGCTTGAGGTGGTCTGACATTGACATTTTTAGCATTGTATCAGACATTACTGTTTTTGTATGAGTGTTCCAACAAAAAGGGACCCAAGCACAAATTCTGTACAGCAGTAATCGATAGCGATCAAAAAGGAATTTGGTACCCATTTCTATGCTCACTACACTATGGCACAGATGTGATTGGAACAATCTGGGGGTTCTGCTGTTTTGGTCAGAAACTTGGTTAGAGTTCATATGGCGTGAGCGGTTAAGTGTTTAAGTAGAGGCCGACTTATTTCACTCGTTACAAGCAGACAACACACTATTATGTGCGCATTACAGGAAGTGAGGTTTTTCAAGAAACGATCAGACTGGAGACCAGTATCAAACTGTCAGCAGTTCATTAGAAACTATACTTCTCAGGGCATTCAATCGATCGCAACTGGACTCTTTGGTTTGTCATAGAAAATATTTCGCCTCTCACCCGAGGAGGCTTCATCAGTTTGTGCTCATAGACCTTGGTCAGATCTAGTCCAGCGGTTGGTGCCAAAACCCCAAATATTTATACTCCAAAATAGTGTTGTCCCGATACCAATATTTTGGTACTGGTACCAAAATTATTTTGATACTTTTCGGTACTTTTCTAAAGAAAGGGGACCACAAAACATTGCATAATTGGTTTTATTTTAACAACATTTTTTAGAGTACATTAAACATTTGTTTCTTATTGCAAGTTTGTCCTTAAATAAAATAGTGAACATACAAGACAACTTGTCTTTTAATAGTAAGTAAGCAAACAAAGGCTCTAATTAGTTTGCTGACGTATGCAGTAATATATTGTGTCATTTTCCATTCTATTATTTTGTCAAGTGGTAGAAAATGAATTATTAAATCTACTTGTTCATTTACTGTTAATATCTGCTTACTTTCTCTTTTAACATGTTCTATCTACACTTCTGTTAAAATGTAATAATCACTTATTCTTCTGTTGTTTGATACTTTACATTAGTTTTGGATGATACCACAAATTTGGGTATCAATCCGATACCAAGTAGTTACAGAATCATACATTGGTCATATTCAAAGTCCTCATGTGTCCAGGGACATATTTCCTGAGTTTATAAACATAATATAATTTTTTTTTAAACGAAAGATGATGTTGTGATCCCAAAAAATATTGATGTAATCATAGTACTATCGACTAGATACGCTCCTGTACTTGGTATAATTACAGTGGATGTTAGGTGTAGATCCACCAATGGCGTTTGTTTAAATTTTGACGCCGGTGACCTACGGTGTGTAGTGAAGCATGTTTAGCTATTCCTCGTCCTGCAGGGATGATACTTGTAAGAAACTTACTTTATTTGTCGCCATGGAGGCGAGGCTTAGTGATTTAGAAGTGGCTAAAACACTGCCGACTGAGGCTGGACTTGTCTTAAAGCACCTCTTCCTGAGGGCGTTTCAGTGTTATAGCTTCACCTTTATTGTTAGTTTTTAAGCCAAAATGTGTCCGTTCTCCTTTTTCTGTCTACACACAGTGTCTGTTTGTAAGTACTCTGTGATTGTGTGCTGCCGAACATGCTCCTTTGCTCGTAAACCAGCAATGACACAATGTGACGACGACGGGGGCGCAAACTGGTACTTTTCAGAGGCGGTATAGTACCGAAAATGATTCATTAGTATCGCGGTACTATACTAATACTGGTATACCGTACAAGACTACTCCAAAACCAAGTGTGCCTGGGCAAGGATGGTTTCGCCCTAGCGTAGTGAGAAAAACAACTGTTTCAATGCAAACGAGCAATCCTAACTGTCAAAGCCAACGACTATTACGACTAGCACTGTTGATCACCATGAATGACCATGCTCGGTCATGTGTGCTGTTACTGTACCGCATGTGTTGCACCTGTGAGGTACAGTAAATTAGATTTCCTGCAGTCTTGCCCTCACATTGTGTCGAGCACGATGCCATTTGAGTGAGCACATGTTCTTCAATGTCGCCAAGCTCAGCTGTCAGTGCGGGTCTAACAGCGGGGTCTGTACGGCACCTAAAACAGGAGGCGGGTTTATGTGCCACTTAAACACCCCCCCACCCCCAACAGTCCTCCTGTGCAATGCATTCTCCACGTTTATATCAGAGGTGATTCTCTGAGCAAGGCAGGACATTGTCCAAAGAGCGATAAACAACCGATTGAATGTTGTTCATGCCATGGTCACTTTGAACCCTTCTGAGAGCAACTGTCACACAATTAATGTCAAGTTTAGCCGCTGCTACCGGCACGTGTCAACACAGCAATGAACACATGCTTCATTTTGCTGTGGTGGAGGTACAGGGTCGTGATCCTGCATGAGGCGATTAAATATGCCGATGAGCGGGTCTATTCAGGTGTATTTTCATATATAAGGCGCACCGGATTATAAGGTGCATTAAAGAGGTCGTATGATGATTTTTTTTTTCTACATTTAATGCACTTCCTTGTGGTCTACATCAGTGTTTTTCAACTAGTGTGCCGTGAGATACAGTCTGGTGTGCCGTAGGAGATGATCAAATTTCACCTATTTGGGTTAAAAATATTTTTTGCAAACCAGTAATTATAGTCTGCAAATTATGTGTTGCTGTTGAGTGTCGGTGCTGTCTAGAGCTCGGCAGAGTAACCGTGTAATACTCTTCCATATCAGTAGGTGGCAGCCGGTAGATAATTGCTTTGTAGATGTCGGAAACAGCGGGAGGCAGTGTGCAGGTAAAAAGGTGTATAATGCTTAAACCAATAACAAACAAATGGTCAGTGCCCCTAAGAAAAGGCATTGAAGCTTAGGGAAAGCTATGCAGAATGAAACTAAAACTGAACTGGCTACAAAGTAAACAAAAACAGAATGCTGGACGACAACAAAGACTTACTGTGGAGCAGAGACGGCGTCCACAAAGTACATCCGAACATGACATGACAAGCAACAATGTCCCCACAAAGAAGGATGAAAACAACTGAAATATTCTTGATTGCTAAAACAAAGCAGATGCGGGAAATATCGCTCAAAAGGAAGACATGAAACTGCTACAGGAAAATATCAAAAAAAGAGAAAAAGCCACCAAAATAGGAGCGCAAGACAAGAACTAAAACACTACACACAGGACACATGTGACAGGTGGTGATAGTACACCTACTTTGAGACAAGAGCTATAGTGATGCATGCTTGGTTATGGTTTAAAGTCATATCCAACAAGAGCGACAATTACTTTTTACTGGCCCCGAAGGGAATAAGCGGTAGAAAATGGATGGATGGATGTTAACTGAGTCTATTTTTTTAACGATTTCTGCTGGTGGTGGGCCTCCGGGTTTTTTCCAACGCAAAAAATGTGCCTTGGCTCAAAAAAGGTTGAAAAACACTGGTCTACATAACGTAATGGTGATTTTATATTCAAAATGTTGCATAGACTATTTTTTACAGACCATTTTTAAGCCTCTTTCTGACCGTTTATTCAGGATGCGCCGTTTTGTGGGCTGTCTTATTTACGTGGCTCCACTTCGTCATCTTTGTTGTACCGGTAGTTTTTAGCGCTTCCATAGCGGGTCTACTGACAGATATAAGTTAGAACTGTACGCTATTTCATATTAGAAATGGCAACAGTGGAGGATGAATGTCCCACAACATGACCACAGCGTGGACTACAATGGCCGACGCGCGCAAATTTGCAGGACTTACGCAGATCCCAAATGCACATCAGCAGGTACTAAAAGGTAAGGAAAGTTGGTTTTGCATAATATTGCGAAACAAAACGCCAGATAATGTGTCTCCTAATAGGTGCCATTCTGGGGTCCTTAAACACACACCATAATTGTACCCGTACGTTGCAGCCTAGTACGCCTGACTATGGTAGACATAATGCTCTGTGTTCCATTAAGCGGTGCGGCTTCGTAGCTTACCAAAGTCATACTAAAACATTTTGACACATCTTTGAGCGCCGTGTGTAATGTTCTATATTCTCAATGAAACATCAAAGAGTTGGTGTTGCTTACTACGGGTGCTTGCTAGTGTCATTCATTGAACAGGTGTCAATTTGCAGTCTACACATATCAACGTGTCTGACCGCCATCTACTGGCACCAAATAAAATTGGTTTGAGATCGGTAAGCACCACCACAATTATTACGTATATTAGGCCCATCGGGTTACAAGGTGCTTTGTTGTTTTTTGAGAAAAAGAAATAATTTTAAATGCGCCTTATTGCTTAGTTTTAAATAACTTCATGACATGCACCTGGGGATAAGTTGATTGGCAACACTAAATTGGTCCTAGTGTGTGAATGTGAGTGTGAATGTTGTCTGTCTATCTGTGTTGACCCTGTGATGAGGTGGAAACTTGTCCAGGGTGTACCCCGCCTACTGCCTGAATGCAGCTGAGATAGGCTCCAGTGACCCCCCGCCACCCCAAAAGGGACAAGCGGTAGAAAATGGATGAATGGATGGATGTTCGGCTCACGTCCTGCTTATTAAATAAGTGCAAAGTTTAAGCCAGTGTCTGTTCTCAATGTGTACGAGGCGGCATTTAGCCATTCTCAAGGAAAAATGCCCTATGCTTGCGTTGTTTTCGGCTGTACGAACCGTTCAAATCGCGAAAAGGATAAAAGTTTCTTCAGAGTTTTTGCAGGAAGATCTAGGCCCCTTACGTCCTCAAACAGTTTGCGCACAGCTCGCGGCACAACAGCAATTTTGGCTTGGTTGACCACCACAGTTTTTCACTTCCGGGAATAAGTCACGGAATAACCCTTGTGTGGTGTTCGGGTCTGTGGGACCCGTTTTCATTTTTTATTAAAAGAAAAATGATACACTTAATTAATTTTTCAAACTGAGACTCACTGACTTTGGCTCATTTTCTGTGAAGAACATATATCAGAATACATATCTATTGACCACACACCATACACCCCCCCTACACATTTCTAATACATATAAGATGTCCGGGTCCAATGGACCCGGGGCTAATAGAAGTGTGGAAATTGATGTTCTGTGTACCACACACACACACACACACACACACACACACACACACACACACACACACACACACACACACACACACACACACACACACACACACACACACACACACACACACACACACACACAGCAGGCCTAGACAGGAGTAGGACAGAGTGCAGGTACACAGAACATCAGAGGGTCAAATGTGCGAGAAAATGAGAGCAGACAGTGTTGACAAATGTTGCATCCTTGTGTGAGAACCGCAGGTGCAGAAACACAAAAGAAGAATCCCTGTGGGATGCAGAAACTGGCAGAGAAATTTTCTGTGCCACGTTCATATTGTTGTTACTCAGCCAGCGTTTGTGGGTCTGATGGACCCGTTGCATTTTGTGGCTTTTAATGCCTCACAATCAAACACTTTTATGTTAAAATACTGAACAAATGTTTATTGGGATAAGGTAAACATCTGTATAGTATTTTACGCTGGCTGAGTAACAACAAAATGAACATTACACAAAGGTTAATACAAAAATACAGAAGAATACAGTAGCTTGGAAACAGTTTGCAGTTCCATTTCAAAGTTGACTCACAAATCAGTCCGGACGTTATCGTCCTGACAAGCATTAGGCGAGATGAGGTGAAGGAACTCTACGCTTGTTAATAACAATTTAGGAACAGGAGTGGCACAGGGTTGGACAATTTGTGCAAGATTTTTTCAAAAAACACACACACAAAATCAACAAGCTCTACGGACGGACGGTAATTCAAAAGCATCTATGAAATTATCCAGAATGAAGTTTGGTTTGTTTTCATTGATTGATCAATCAAGTATTAGACAGGTCAAGGTCTTAAAGACAGGCAACAGCATATACTAAGTCTAACATGCAACTGTGTTACTGGGTTTACCTGTCCTGTGGCATATTGTCATAGGTCAGTACTGAAGAGAAGCAGTCAAATCCCTTTAGAGGTTACGGCCGAGCAAATACGTGGTACATGTGCCTGGACCGAGGGAGCTCCACGAAGACCATCAGTACGGCCTTGTGGAAGGGTCGGAGGCGACTTCCCCTGTGACATACTACCACGGTGATTTAGAGTTAGCAGGTGGGACACAGGGCAGAGGTTAGAAAGCGAAAGCGCAAAAAACAGGGCAGAGATACCGTAAAAAATGAATGGAATACGCACATACGGGTGCTTGTTTTATCAGTTTGCCCACGCATCAAGAAAAGAACGTCCAGTCAGAGATCTTAGATTAGGACACTAGTCTGAGTTTGAAGGGTTAGAAGAGACACGTTAAATATACAATATGAAGTCCCAACATGTCCACATGATCATGCAAACATCAGTAGACCAACAATAAAGCTGTCAATATTATCGTTCCATGGTGATAATGCATGCTGTGTCCCACAAATTTGACAGCAGATCAGCGAACAAACGCGTCTTCAAAACAACGTAGCGTCCTTACGAGCAACTAATGTCTCTCTATAGTGCAAGGTCACTTCAAAGTCAGCAATCCTGGCCTCCATGGCGACAAACAAACTCAGTTTTTTACAGGTAATATGATCACTGGAGGACCAGGAATAGCTAAACATGCTACACTACACACCGTAGGAGGATATGCTAACCACCAACGTTCCCTCTAAGGTGCGCGCCTGCGCAATTGCGCATTGCTCAAGCGTCCTCTGCGCACAGCAAATATATGCCGCGCACCAAATCAAATCCCATCTGAATTCTAAACAAAATAAACACATTTATTCTGTGTAATTTTGCAATGAAACTCTGAGTGACAGTGACAACAAGCGGCCCTAACGGTGTTTGCCAACACTGTTCAATTATTGTAACGTCTATCGAGATGCTTTGAGGACAGGAATTATATCGATCACTTTATTGAGCAAAACTGTTTATATTCGGCCATAACCACACCAAAAACATGAGTAAAAAACTTCTCTCTCGAAAAACTTGTCATTTTCTGCCGTACAAACCAGGCCAAAAGCAACTTGTCATCCGTCACCAACACGCATAGCACTAAGCCACTGGTGCGTTTATGGCCACACAAAAAGTCAGACAACTCAAACACCACACACAGTTACACTATGACTCTTCAGTCATACGTTTGCTTATTCTACTGTCATTTATTATTAATGTTAATTTATTTATATTAATCATGGAATGCTGTTACTTGAGAAAGTTACAGGAATGCACACTTCATCCTATGCTTACATTTCATTGTGCAACATGAGAATGTTTAAGGGCAACTAAATGTGATCTCTGAAAGGGGTACAAATGATTTCCAAAGCAGGACCCCCACCCAGACATATTGTACAACACTAATCCATAGCTTATGAAAAACAAGATTTATTTTATTTTCATTACAAGTGGGCCAAATCACTAATATTACAAAATAATCTCATGAAAATGACTCCTCTCATTTGAGTGTTATTATAAAAGATTGGTTTGAGACAGGTGTGCTGCTGGTATTGCCACATGTGATGTCCACTGAATGCTCAGGGAGTTTTTGTGTTTGCTCACACACATGAACAATTAGAGGGAACATTGCTAACCACCAGCTAGAGTTTTTTTAATGTAAACAAACATATCGACAGTAATAATACCAAGTATAGTACCAGTACATGGTTGATACTACAGAGGTTATATCGATACTTTGTTTAATCAAAAAAGCTTTTGTAATTTTTTGGTATTGTTACTGCACTTTTTGGGGAATTTTGCCTACCATTCACAATCATTATGAGAGACATGACGACGGATGGATTTTTTTCATAAGGTTCATGTTAGTGTTGTCCCGATACCAATATTTACATACCAATCTATTTTGATACTTTGGTACTTTTCTAAAAAAAAAGGGGACCACAAAAATGGCATTATTGTCTTTATTTTAACAAAAAAATCTTAGGGTACATTAAACATACCGGTATGTTTCAAATTGCAATAAATAAATAAAATAAAATAGTGAACATACAAGACAACTTGTCTTTTAGTAATAAGTAAAAAACAAAGGCTCCTAATTTAGCTGCTGACATATGCAGTAACATATTGTGTCATTTATCATTCTATTATTTTGTCAACATTATTAAGGACAAGTGGTAGAAAATGGATTATTAATCTACTTGTTCATTTACTGTTAATATCTGCTTACCTTCTCTTTTAACATGTTCTATCGACACTTCTGTTAAAATGTAATAATCACTTATTCTTCTGTTGTTTGGATACTTTACATTAGTTTTGGATGATACCACAAATTTGGGTATCAATCCGATACCAAGTAGTTACAGGATCATACATTGGTCATATTCAAAGTCGGTGTGTAGTGAAGCATGTATCGTCCTGCGGGGATGATACTTGTAGGAAACGTACTTTACTTGTCGCCATGGAGGCGAGGATTAGTGATTTAGTATCTACAACAGTATCTACAACACTGCCGACCGCGGGTGGACTTTAGCCGCTAACAAAAGCACCTCTTCCTGAGGGCGTTTCAGTGTTATAACTTCACCTTTATCATTAGTTTTTAAGCCAAAATGCGTCCGTTCTCCCTTTTCTGTCTACACACTGTCTGCTTGTAAGTACTCTGTCATTGTGTGCTGCCGAACATGCTCGTCTGCTCATAAACCAGCAATGACACGACGTGACGACGACGGGAGGGCGGGGACCGGTACTTTTTAGAGGCGGTATAGTACCGAATATGATTCATTAGCATCGCGGTACTATACTAATACCGGTATACCGTACAACCCTAGTTCATGCGTTTTGGCGTGAGGTTGCACTGAAAATCTCAGAATTTTGCAGGCTGGCGATGCCGTGACATCACACCAATGTGGACATACATATTTGGACAATAAGTCGCTATACGTCCCAAAACTCAGCAAAGTTTCACCCGGCGACTTACTCAAGCATCCAACAGTAGTCCGAAAGCCTGTCTTACAGTCTATAATCATCCAGTGTGTCACTACAAACTCCACTTGGACTCCAACATTCCATGGCATGTTGCCAACTTGCTCTGTCCCTGTTTGAGAATCACCGTCCTCAGAAATAAACTATGCAAGCCCGATATGTAATAATTCTGAACAACAAATCACAGTGATTTCTCCAAAGATGTATAAATAAATATATTGCTTTAATTTAATAAGTGCATGCAGTATTTGTTTTCAAACAGTAATAACAGCATTTTATTAAATTACCTTGTCTATTTTAACAGAATATATCAATCGCCAAGTTCAGTTAATTACATTTGAGATTGGACAATCACATGCAATGCTTCATAACCTTTAATCATTGTGTTGGCTTATTGTGTAAGAAAAATGCTGCATATGTGTATTGTAGTAAAAATAACCCTTTGAAATTTTATTTTTAGTTTATTAGTTTAGTTTATTATTTCTTCGGTCAGTGGTCAACAAAATAAACAAACAGTTTTACATTCATAAATTGACAATTTTACAGACCGAAAGGGTTTAGGCTGAAGTTGAGCACTTATTTCACCTAACCCTCAATCTCAAATACAAGATGTAGTAAAACCAAGAGACATCGGGCTCTGATCTTATGCTTCATAGAAATATGAAATTTCCTTTACACAACATATTAGAAATACACTTTGTACACAACATGAACACTGTTCAAATATATACACGGTAAAGACACAAACAGTTGTGAAATATCCCTATACATGTGTTGGCTAAACATTTGTACCAATAATATAATATATACAAACATTTATACTCCCATTATTATTTATATCCCACATTTAGTTTTTTTTTTTAAACAAACACTGATCATAGTATTAATTACTGGTGTTGATTCAAGAGTCATATGTCAAATTGAAAATCATTTGTAATATTCGGCATTTTATTAAAAAAAAAATTTTTCAGCACAAAACTTTTTCTTTTTCTTTTTTTAAATGTGTTGTTTAAAGAGACATCAGCATTCCGCCTTTTGTGGATTTTTTTTTCTTTTGAAAATAAAACATTTTCGAAGTGTTTACCTAACTAAAGAAAACTAATATTTACATTTACGTCAAGTGGGATTGTACACTAAATATTGATAAAGGTTATTTTTTAAAGTCATGTACAAACCAGTCAACAAAATAATATATTATTAATTTAAAATAAACAATGTATATGTATATTTTATTATTTGGTAAACATGTTTGTATACGACTCGCATACCATTTTTTTTATATACATTTTTGGTAATACTTTAGTATGGTGAACATATTCACCATTAAATAGTTGCTTATTAACATGAAAATTAGTAACAAAGACTTAATTTAGAGTTATTTGGACACCAGGGGAACATATAAGGGTTAGGGTTACTAATAAGCAATAATTCTGAGGTTACTAAGGGAAGACTTTTAGTTAATGGCTTACTGGTTGTATAATAAGACCATGCAGAATAAGGAATTAATAAGTACATAATAATGACTAATTAAGAGCTAATATGTTACTAATTTGCATGTTAATAAGCAACTAATTAATGGTGAATATGTTCCCCATACTAAAGTGTCACCACATTTTTAAATTACACCTCAAACATTTGACATGGGCATCGCTCACCTGTATAAAATTAATCTTTTATACCACATGTTAAATCCTGTTGGAGGACTTTTTATAAATCATCACCAAAATACCTCCAAACGATAATAACAATCAAGACAACAAATAATCTAATTCAGTTAATGTTTCTCCAGACTGTCTACAAGCCAACGTAATTGTCTTACCTTTGCAAGACGTCTCCAGCTGAGTCTGAGGAGTATCCACCGCTTTGTCCTTTCCCAAGCATTGTTGAATGGCCTTCCGAGCAATCACTCCGATCTCCAACCCCGCTGCGAGGCGCAAGGCAAAACAAACTCCCTAGCACCACCTGCAGCCTTAGCACCTCCTAAACCTCTCCCCCTTCAACACGACCGCAGGCCAAAGAGGCAACTTTCTCTTGGCTGCTCACTTGTCCTCTGGCTGCCAGGCGGGAAGAGAAACATCCGGGGAAAGTAGGCATAGATCACTTTGCCCGATCAAAACAGTCCTTTAAATCTTCCAGTCCCCTCAAAAGATGGGCGAGTAGAGTGTCTTCCAGTGGTGAGTGGACGTTTGGAGGAGGTGGGCTGTGGGGACGGCAGTTGGGTACTATGGGGCCAAATGGGAGTCCCTGGCTGGGACTGTTCAGAGCAGCGAAATAACAGAGACACAAAAGCCCCTCAGACCACCACTGATTATCACTTTTACACTCCCACACACACACAAACTAAAACCACACACTCCCACACAAAGCCCCGGCCAATGGAGGGATGTGGTGGGGTTCTGGGAATGCCATCAGTGGCTGGGTAGTGTCGGGATTCATTTCGCTGCTAAATCATTGGAAGGGTGTCGTCTGTAGCCTTGACTCCAGCACAGTGTCACATTGGTCACATGGTGTGATAGTCTGGTAGCCGGAGTTTGAGGAGCCAAACGGTTTGGGGATAACACAGTTCGATGAGACAGGTTGCTTGATTAGGTTCCTAAGCAACAAGGGTGTAATGGATTTTACTCATTGGCAGCAATAGGTTGTATTCAGTCACGTGACTTTTTCTGACCTGTTTACTTACGGTGAACGTAGGGGTGGTCAGCCAAACCAACATGGCTGTCGTGCAGCAAACACCTTGCAAACTATCTAAGTTTGCAAGAGGCCTAGATCGTACTATATACAAAATATCTCATCAAAAAGAGATTTGTCAAACTCAAGAATTATCTGTCGGTTGCGTTCCCAGTCATGTCAAACTACCTGGTGCTCCAGACGTCATTCTACGCGACAAAACATGAAAACTTGGAAAAGCATGGAGGTCTACAACTTCTATGTGTGTGGTTGGGTCAAGGAAATCGGTATCAAGACTCTCCCAGATAAACCATGCAACGTTTTTCCCCGGGTAAGGTTGCATTTCATGATTTAACTTTACAAACAACCAAATTGATATCTTTGATTCACTTTAATTCAATTCATTTTACCATGAATTGATTAACGTGGACCCCGACTTAAACAAGTTGAAAAACTTATTCGGGTGTTACCATTTAGTGGTCAGGTGTACGGAATATGTACTGTACTGTGCAATCTACTAATAAAAGTTTCAATCAATTAAAAAAACAGTTTTTCATTTATCTCTTATGTTAACCACTCAACGATAATCAGTGACACCACTGAAGAGCTGGCTGGTTGTGAAAGAAGACGGAGAAGTGTACCTAGCTCACTGAAACTCAGTGGCCGGGTAAGTTTCGGCCATGTTGCCTTGTTGTTGTTGGACGCGTTATGAGTGCGCATGGTTTTCCCCGTCTTTATCAAAATAAAACTGTAGATCTCAACTTTGTGTATGTGTTGAAAGCTTCATTTAGGATTGCTGCTTTTGGTCAATCTTATATTGTTAAGGGTTTTGCTCACATTTGCTTTTTAATTTAGAATCGCCGAGTTGGTGCTTTACGAAACACTCGTACAGTAGCAAAAATGCGTTTTAAGAACTCAGAAACAAGATAAAATACAGATAACATCAACATAATGCTTATATGGGAAAAATAGTAAACGTAAAAGTATACCAAACAAACCTTTAACGAAGTGATCACTGCAAACTTGTGCGATTCTCAATCTCGTAAAATCTTGCACTCTTTTGGCCTTTCTTGAATACTTCTCGATGAAGTTCTTTTCACGATTTGGGCGGTTCCAACAGCCTAAAAACATAAGCGTAGGTTGGTCAGATCTAGTCCAGCGACTAGTGCCAAAACCCCAAACTGATGCTGAAACACATTGAGCAGTTTCTCCAAATTACATTCGTAAGTGGACGGTTGATCTGGTAGTAACAGGCTGCAAAAGTATGAAACAACAAACGTTAAAAAAAACGTTAAGTGCATTCATAATGCCTTCTTTCTTGACTATCTTTGCTCATGCAAAATAAAACATTATTAGTACAGATAACTGAATGATAGCTAATTGGAATTAATTGATACCAACTAGAGTTGTACGGTATACCGGTATTAGTATAGTACCGCAATACTAATGAATCATATTCGGTACTATACCGCCTCTGAAAAGTACTGGTATGTATGATCCTGTAACTACTTGGTATCGGATTGATACCCAAATTTGTGGTATCATCCAAAACTAATGTACAGCGACTAAACAATAGAAAAATAAATTACCGTATTTTCCGCACTATAAGCCGCACCTAAAAACCACAAATTTTCACAAAAACTGACAGTGCGGCTTATAACCCGGTGCGCCTTATATATGGATTAATATAAATATTTATTTTCATAAAGTTTCGGTCTCGCAACTACGGTAAACAGCCGCCATCTTTTTTCCCCGTAGAAGAGGAAGCGCTTCTTCTTCTATGGTAAGCAACCGCCAAGGTAAGCACCCGCCCCCATAGAAGAGGAAGCGCTTCTTCTTCTACTGTAAGCAACCACCCGCCCCCATAGAAGAAGAAGCCCCCGGATATTGCGTTTCATTTCATTTGTGTGTTTACATCTGTAAAGACCACAAAATGGCTCCTACTAAGCGACACGCGTGTAACGCAGAATTTAAACTTAAGGCAATATTTAACCAAAGAACTCCAACCGCTCGATATTGGTGTCAACAGGGCATTTAAAGCACGACTGCGAACGGCGTGGGAACAATGGATGACCGAAGGCGAACACACCTTCACTAAGACAGGGAGACAGCGCCGGACGACATACGCCAACATCTGCCAGTGGATCGTAAATGCCTGGGCGGATATTTCGGTCACAACTGTGGTCCGAGCTTTCCGGAAGGCAGGATTCACAGAACTGCGACGAGACGGAGCCGGCCATTTTGGATCCCGTATTCGCCCAACTTTTTAATTCAGACACCGAAGGAGAAGAATTCGAGGGATTTATGAATGAAGAATAACTTCAGAAAGTGAGCGTTATGTTTATTTTGTGTGTTGTGACATTGACGTTCGAGCAACATTAAGTTATTGATGCTTATTGATTGCACATTTGCACATTACCGTACATTTTGGGAGTGAACAGAGTTGTTAGAACGCTGGTTTTTAATATATTATTAAAGTTTGACTGACCTATCTGACTGTTTTTTTGACATTCCCTTTAGCGCAGTTAGATGCGGCTTATAACACGGGGCGGCTTATAGGTGGACAAAGTTTTGAAATATGCCGTTCATTGAAGGCGCGGCTTATAACCCAGGGCGGCTTATGGTGCGGAAAATACGGTATTGTATTTTAACAGAAGTGTAGATAGAACATGTTAAAAGAGAAAGTAAGCAGATATTAACAGTAAATGAACAAGGAAATTAATAATTCATTTTCTACTACTTGTCCTTAATAATGTTGACAAAATAATAGAATGGAAAATGACACAATATGTTACTGCATACGTCAGCAGACTAATTAGAGCCTTTGTTTGCTTACTTACTAATAAAAGACAAGTTGTCTAGTATGTTCACTATTTTATTTAAGGACAAACTTGCAATGAGAAACATATGTTTAATGTATCCTAAGATTTTTTGTTAAAATAATGCCAATAATGCAATTTTTTGTGGTCCCCTTTATTTAGAAAAGTATCGAAAAGTATCTAAATAATTTTAGTACCGGTACCAAAATATTGGTATTATTTAGAAAAGTATCGAAATAATTTTAGTACCGGTACCAAAATATTGGTATCGGGACAACACTAATATCAACCCTAAGATTAGAATGTTTAAACATTTGACAGCACATTTTTTGTTTTACAACGCATTTACATACATGTACACACAGTATGTACATCTGAAAATATATAAATTTGTATTTTTCTGCGTGAATTATTGTGTCTTCACCGGCTTGTTGTAATACGAGTAAATGTTCAAGGGCCTTTCGCCTCTAAAAAAAAATCTCTCCTCTATGCTTTGTCATGTCTACAAATTGGGAAATCACACCCCATTCCATTTGTTTTTGGGTTTTTTTACTGATAAAGATAGTACAACTGTGTCGGTCTCAGGTGGTGGGAGACTTGTACCGGACTGCTCGGTCATCTATCAACTGTCTACTTCCGCAAAATAAAATTACAAAAAAAATGTTTTTCCAACAGTGTTGAGAGAAATTTAAATCTTTGCAGAAGTGGAAAACAGCCTTTCCAGCCTTCGGCTGACTATTTGTCCCTACGCAATCAATCAAAGAGGTGGAATTCTTCCCATCCTCACAATGTCTGTTTCAGTGACTAATGGCAGACTTCGGTAGATATCCGTTTCTGTGCTGACAACCATCCGGAAATGCTCGCTCAAAAAGTATTCCGTTTGTCTAAGTAAGCACATTGAAAAAATTCATGTGACAACTCTCCATCACAATCTCTCTGTTTATTCTGGGCCCGGTGAGAGAGCAGATCATTGGTGTTGACAATAGCAAGCCAAAATAACTTAGCAAGACAATAACGACATAATAGAGCCTTCCAAACTGCCCTAAGCTCAACATCACAGCTTTCCAGTAATGACAGCATCATTAAGTACTCCATAGGAAAAAAACAATATGAGAGCAATAATATCTAGTAACGTCGTTCCAAACTACGTTTAGTGCTTAAGCCAGGGGTGTACAGTAGAGTTCATTTGATAGCTTTAATTGGGGGGTCAGCAACCTGTGGCTCTCGAGCGCACTAGTGGCTCCCTGGAACACTTTTATAAAAGGATTAAAAATGGAAAAAGATGGGGTGAAAATATATATTTTTTTGTTTTAGAATGTTTTTTCTTTGAGGACAATTACGACACAAACCTTCCCAATTGATAGAAAAACCCACTGTTTAATATGTTTGTGTGTATGTTTCACTGATGAGAGTATTTGGTGAACAATGTTTTCTCCTACTAATTTTGGCGGTTCTTGAACTCACCATAGTGTGGACTGTGACGCAATAGTTTGTTTACATGTAAAATCTTCCACTCCTCTGTCTCATTTTGTCCACCAAACGTTTTATGCTGTGTGTGAATGCACAAATGTGCGCTTTGTTGATGTTATTGACTTGTTGGAGTGCTAATCAGGAATATTTGGTCAGTGCATGACTGCAAGCTAATCCATGCTAGCTTTATGTACATACTACATCATTATGCCTCATTTGTAGGTATATTTGAGCTCATTTATTATCCTTTACTTATACCCTCTTTGTATATAATTTAGTTTTGCAGGTCTCATTACACATTATCTGTATGTAATATTGGCTGCATTTCAAATAGTTGTTTGTGTGCCATGTTGTTCCAGACCACAGCAAACATTATACAGCTTGCCAAAGATTGTAATAAATCTATTAAAAGAAGACGACCTGCCGTTTCCTTTAACTTGGACACACACATCTATACCTTTGGCCATTCTGAGCCAGTAATTTCCAGGAGTTATCTCACCTTCTGAGTAGCCTCTGATTTACTAATGTGTTCTAATGTTGTAAAAATGTGTAGAATAAATATTACATTTCAACATTTCTGTCAACAAAGATTTGCTTCACGACACAGTCATTTTGACAGTAGGCTATTATAGCTAATATAGACACTTACATCATGTGTTGCATTCATTATAAGACTTATATAAGGCTTTTAATTTTTTGCAGCTCCAGTTTTTTGTTTTATTTGGTCCAATATGGCTCTTTCAACATTTTGGGTTGCTGACCCCTGCTTTAAACAAATGCAAATCAGTATTCCCCCCCCAGCCCCATCAGCAGCAGCACACTCACCGATTGCTCACCGACAGTGACTTGTGTAGAATGGGGTGCGCTAAAAAAAGAATGATCTTACAGAATGATGTTACACCATGGATACGGGCTAAAGTTAGCAGTCTGATGGTCATGGCTCTGATGATTGATCGTCGCATGTTTTGGGCAGAATTGCGCTCCCTGCATTGATTCGGAAAGTTAACCAGACCTGCGTCTTTTTTCAACTTTCTACTAAACACTTGCATGAAATATACATCATAAAAGCACCTTTTAATTGAAAACCGTGTAGTTTATTTATTTATATATTTTTTTTTTTTGTCCTGTCCAACTCCTCTGGCAAATCATATAGTTGATGTAGATACCCATATCGGCTGTACAGATTTGCTTTACAAAAGAGAAGTGTGGGATACTTCTCTTGTTGCCTTATTTGTATTTGACTTTATTAAATGTATTTATATGATCATTTGGTGCAGCCGGGCCGGAGCAGGAGGGGATAGAAAGAGAAAAAAAAAGGAAGACAGAGAGACAACAACAACAGCAAACACAACAATAAAAATAACAACAACAACAGAACAACGTCAGCAAATAGGATATGTACAAATATGGTGGTAAAAGTGATAGCAAAGAAGCAGTATTAATAACACAGAAATGACAATGAACATTATTACACTACAAATAGAGCAATACAAATACCAATAGGAATAGCACTGTTGATAATGAATAATAATCAGCAATACAATTGCTTCAAATGCTACAATACATATATGTAATGATATCTAGAGATACAAAAGAAAGCAGATAAATGGAGGGGAAGAAAGAGATTAACCTTGTAGATTGTTATAGTAATAATAGGTCAAGCTTTGTCAGTGTGCCATGTGTTACCCAATTTCCCGTAGGGCAACAACGTTAATATATATTTTTTAAATTTGTTTTAACCATTATATGAACCTAAAATATGACTTATTTTATCTTTGTGGAAAATACTGGACACAATGTGTTGTCAAGCTTATGAGATGTGATGCAAGTGTAAGCCATTGTGACACTATTGTTCATTTTTAAATGTTTTTTTTTTAATTTTTTTAATAAATGGCTGTTATTGATAATGTCAATGAGGGATTTCTAATCAATGCTATGTTGGAATTGTTATTAATATTGATACTGTTGTTGATATTATTCATTTTTGTTTGACTACTTTTGGATTGTTTTGTGTGTCCTCTCAATTGCTCTGTCGATTGCTATTCTGAATGTTGCTGGGCCGGGTTTGGTTTTGGAATTGCATTATTATTGTGTATTATTTTGTTGGATTGATTGATTAATTACAAAAATAAAAATTTAAATATATGTGTTTGATGAAACGTGATTATATGCATGAGTGTATGTATGTATATGTGCTTGTATATGTACAGTATGTATGTTTGTACAGCGAATGTATATGTACAGTAAAAAACATGTGTGGTTTAAATTAGACTTGGATGTGATTTCCCCCTTATGGTTTGCACTCATTTGTCCCACGACCCATTTCTGTGACTGCGGGGAATATTTCAAGTATCATACGGAGTCATGTTTTACGTCTTATCATATTAAGTTGAAATACCGTAATTGCTCTGCATCAAGTCAGCATAACCAAGGACTCCACTCCATATTATCATATGCAGAAAATAGTGGCAGCAGTCATTTTCTAGAATATCCCAGCGGGTACAGCTGAGAATGTCCGTCTGGGGCTGGAGATATCCATGAAAGAGGGAATGTTTATTTTGCAGGGGACATGTGTGAAGTCATTAGGCGGGCTTTAGGTCTGCTAATGAAATCATTCTAATTGTCTACCTTCAACCTCTGTGGAGAACCGCTCGGGCGACACGATCTGACCGACTAAAGCCGACAAGAACACATGCGACACGATTACATCCACGCGCTCGCGGCCAAGGTCAAATATCTGGTATCGATTTCAGCATGCCTCTTTGTTGTGTGTCTCACCGAATTTCACTTGAAGGTAAAGAATACGTCCCAGAAGATTATAAATAACTTAATTACCAATAATTGCCTCTTGAAAGGAAAAGCAATGTAAAAATAGTTTGTTAGGGTGTGTCATTATTATTAGGTTTAGGCACACAATCATGTGTGTGATTTACAAGGCTGTGGTTTATAATTGCCGTGCTAATGTGTATTTAATTGAGAAGCCAAATGTTTAAAAAATATAGCGATAAATAACTTGCAAACTCATCTCAAGCCCAGCACACAGACGGGCAAGACATGAATCATTTCAAATGTACGTTTGGGAAAGGATCCAAACCGCCTTTATGAGCGTATAAAAGCGATTTAATAACCAGCAATCACTGACAGCCGACACATTCCATTGTTCATCTGAGGACAACATATTTCCTGTTGCTGCTGATACCTTTAAAATGACACTAAATGCATGGCATTGCATCAACCGACCATGTTACTGACATGATGTGTTTAAAGCACTACAGGACATTTTAAAACAGCCCAAAATAGAAGCCACGTTATAAACACTTCACATTAAAGTGAAGGACACCAGCAGTGCATCCTCATAAATGTTGGCTGCATACTTACCAGCTTTGAACAGCAAGCGTGTTTTATGGACTGCAACAGTCCTCGCATGCCCTCACCAGCCAATACCGGGAATAATGAGGGTTGTCAAAAGTTGCGAGCAACAGAGTGAAGTTTTCATTATTTGTGTCTCCACTCTGGTATTCATGTTAGAACAATACACACGTCTTTAGCAGTGTTTAATCTAAACAGGCTCCCTGTTCTACCCAGTCACAGAGAGCTGGCACATTTCACTCCTGTCACTGACAAAGCAGTTAAAGAAATCATCCACAGTCTGAGGCCACATTTACACTAAGCCGGATAAGGTTATCCAGGGTAAATCACACCTAACCTTATCAGTGTCCACACACACAACAATGCCACCGTTTAAGACCCCCACCTTCCTCCGTCCGCCGGCGCAACGCAACCTAGTACGCATGCGTGGAAAATGCACACGTCATAGTCACCTACTATTACTTTATGTGCAAGTTCTTAAATTAAATTGAACTTATCTAAACAATATCCAGTGTTGTGGTATTTCAATTAACTGGAATCCAGTGTGCTGTGGGGCACTATTGTAGTGAATCACAACTGAGACATCATACATTAATCAAATCCTTATTAGACACGTAAACAATGTGATAAAGAACATTTGACAACAATCAATTTAGGGATCTAGATATCTGGTCAGGACACTCCTCGCTCTTTTGCCTTCACCTTCATTGTCCATTTGTTTTTGGTGACTTTATATAGTCTGGACCTAGACGTTGAGTCGGCGACATACATGGCGAACAATAACTGATACAGTCTGCTTAGCCAGTCCAAAAACATTCGCCATTTTCCATAGTCTTCCTTCGACAGCCAGGTAATACAAAGCACGCGCTACCTTTTTTTATCACATCCACAGGAGCTCACATTCTCGTTGTCGTCGAGCACATCTTTATGTGCTCGACGCCTCAATCATTGGTATGTTTTCATCTACAAAACCATTCTGGGTATCACTCCATCTTATCTGTCTTGTCTTTTAACAAAGAAACAAGGAAGTCACAATCTTCGTTCAATGAATGTTCTGCAATTTGTCGTCCCCAAAGTAAGAACTGAACTGGGCAAGAAAGCATTTAGGTTTTCAGCACCGAAGGCTTGGAATAACCTACAATCGAACATTAAACATCAAACCCTAGTTACGTTGAATGAGTTTAAAGCTTCTGTGAAAGGACTGCAGTCTACCTTGTCTGTATGCACATGTGTCATGTGAGCAAGTTTTAATGTTGTAAATGTGATGCTTTATGTATTTGTTTACTGTTTTTAATGTAACCTTGCTGCTGCCCTCTTGGCCAGGTCTCCCTTGGAAAAGAGATCTTTGATCTCAATGGGATTTTACCTGGTTAAATAGAGGCTAATAATAATAATAATAATAATAATAATAATAGTCTCTCCTTCGACAAATGGACAAAGTTTTTCGCTAAGTAGAAACACAGCTGACCTCGACATTGGAAAGTTCTCTTGCCGTCTGAGAAGTGTTGTATCCCAAATAGCTGCAATCGCTTTCTCTTAAGGTATTCATGTGTGATTTCCACAAGCGTCTGTACATGTAGAGGAAGGAGAAACACAGGCATGTCTGGATGACTCGCCTTCATATTTCCAGTGGTTAGCTCCGAGTTACGAAACCGCTTTATTATGAAGCTGGCTGTGGCGCGTTTTATTCCATACTTGCCAACGTTGAGACCTCCGATTTCGGGAGGTGGGGCTGGGGGGGTTAGGGGCGTGGTTAAGAAGGGAGGAGTATATTTACAGCTAGAATTCACCAAGTCAAGTATTTCATATAAGAAATACTTGACTTTCAGTGAATTCTAGCTATATATATATATATATATATATATATATATATATATATATGTATATATAAATAAAAGAAATACTTAAATTTCAGTGTTCATTTATTTACACCTATACACACACATAATACTCATCTACTCATTGTTGAGTTATGGGTTGAATTGTCCATCCTTGTTCTATTCTCTGTCACTATTTTTCTAACCATGCTGAACACCCTCTCTGATGATGCATTGATGTGTGGCACGCACAAAAGTGCTTTCATCAAATGCATTAGAGTCTGGAATCTTCCATCTCTCCCTAGCATGGCCCAAAACCGGTCAATCTTTGCTTCCTGAGGAAGATCTTCAGTGCCAAGCACTTGGTAGTCCACTACTTCTTCCTGGAGGCTATCCAGGTCCAATCACAGCTGCGGCTTGGAACTTACAAGCTGTTATGAGAGTAGCGTATGTGTGTGTGTGGCCCATTAATAGGTGAGCATGTGAGGTGAGTGACGTCAGTGAGTGTGTGGGCGAGAGAAGAGACGGAGCGGTAGCGTGAGTGCGGGCGGGACTAGTTTGTTTTGTGTTGGATTGGCTGTGTGCAAGCAATCAATAAAGCAAGATTTGCAACTAATCGCCGGACTCAGGCAGGAAAGGTGCAACAAAGCGTATTTCTTCATCTTACTCGTCGTCATGGCTGTATCTTCCTCGTTCTTCTGCTTCGTCTCCTTGTTGTGTGCGCAGTTGTGCACTGCACTCTCTAAAAGCCGTATATATTATAGATGGCAGTATTGTCCTGTTTAAGAGTGTCACAACATTGCTGTTTACGGCAGACGAACTGCTTTACGGTAGACAAAAACATGACTGCTGTTGTTGTGTGTTGTTACCGCGCTGGGAGGACGTTAATGAAACTGCCTAACAATAAACCCACATAAGAAACCAAGAACTCGCCCTCGATCATTCTACAGTTATAATGTGATTGGGCAGGCACACTGTTTATATCGTGGGAAAGTGGACTCCGGTCCGCATGGAGCTGGAGGGGGCGTGGCCTCCAGCTCCGCCTGAATTTCGGGAGATTTTCGGGAGAAAATTTGTCCCGGGAGGTTTTCGGGAGAGGCGCTGAATTTCGGGAGTTTCCCGGAAAATCCGGGAGGGTTGGCAAGTATGTTTTATTCTAAAGTCCCTTCCTGTGTGGGGCATGGTCTTTCTGGCATCACTTCCTCTCCGAACTCAGTTTGTAAACGATCAATGAGTCCATACAAAGCTAAGTTGCAGGAGATTCAAGAAATACACGGCGCACTTACTCGTGTAAAAATTTGCCCGAGGAGAGAGACCTTAAACGCTGGTTTAGTGTGGCTGAAACGGGGCTTAGGCTAAATAATTATTCGTTTAAGGGGTTAAACGACTTAGTGTAGACATGGCCTGAGTCCATAAACATGCTGCCTTGATTCGTTACTAACTGGACTGTGTTCTAGTTAACATCTGACTTCAGACTGGAACATTCCTAAACGTCTTAAAAACTGCTGTTATCAAGGCCTTCTTAAAGAAGAGTAGTCTTGATGCCACAGTACTGAACAACTGTCGGCCCACATCAAACCTACCATTTTTGGGCAAAGTCCTATAAAAAAATTGTATACCAACAACTTAGTGATTTTCTGCTGTTTAACAACGTGTTTGATACTTTCCAATCAGGCTGTAGACCTGAATCCGGGAACATATCCTTCACGGATTTGTTGAAAACATCCGCAAATGACAACGGAATGTTGCTTGCAAGGTGGCCAATAATACTGGGCTGTGACCAGCCTTGTGCTTCTCTGACCGTTCATGAGTGACTATATCCATTCGGCCACCGTGTTATGGGTTATAGATAAACCTATGGATTACGGAGACATATATAATAGTCTCCTTTTCAGGTGAGGACGCTAAAGGCAGTGCCTTTAAGGCACGCCCCCAATATTGTTTGTCCGGCTGGAAATTTTGGATATTACAACTTGCGGTAGTTTTGAAGCAATGCATGATGGGAATCCGGATGTGGTGTGTCAGTGTATTAACGTGCCGGCTGGAATAAACACACGCTGAGAATTAGCTCCGTGCCTGCCTACTTTATGGGTTATAGATAAACCTATGGATAACGGACACATATATAATAGTCTCCTTTTCAGGTGAGAGACGACGCTAAAGGCAGTGCCCCAATATAGTTGTCCGGCTGGAAATCGGGAGATTTTCGGTATAATGGTTGTCCCGGGAGATTTTCGGGAGAGGCACTGAAATTCGGGAGTCTCCCGGAAAATTCAGGAGGGTTGGCAAGTATGGATGCACCGTATATAAAGAATGTAACTTACAGTGCGTTTTCCAAATAAAAACATACTATCAAGTTGTCAATAGTACTTGAATAGGGAAGATAGAAAAATAAAAAATAGCTGTGAAGCACTGCATTATGGGGAGAACATTCATCATCAGATAAAACGGCATTAATTCTTCTTTTTTTTTTAAAGAGATTTCAAAGTTCAGGTTTTTGAGGCTATATCACTGAAAGATGCAACTTTTCGATAAAATGTTTGAGTATGTCACACTGACTCTAACCAAACTTCATTGTCTTGATTTAATACTAGCTTAAAAATGTAGAAATGACTTTAAGGCTGCATCATGCAGTACTCCAAAATAAATTAAAATGACTCACCCTTTGATGAGGCGTGACCTGCGGTGAGGAAAGAGGATTGTTGAAGGGGAGTCATACTTGCCAACCTTGAGACCTCCGATTTCGGGAGGTGGGGGGCGTGGTTAAGAGGGGAGGAGTATATTTACAGCTAGAATTCACCAAGTCAAGTATTTCATATATATATATAAGAAATACTTGACTTTCAGTGAATTCTAGCTAGCTAGAGATATATAAATATATATATATATATATATATATATATATATACATAAATAAATAAATAAGAGAAATACTTGAATTTCAGTGTTCATTTATTAACACATAACACTCATCTACTCATTGTTGAGTTAAGGGTTGAATTGTCCATCCTTGTTCTATTCTCTGTCACTATTTTTCTAACCATGCGTCTCCTTGTTGTGTGCGCAGTTGTGCACTGCACTCTCTAAAAGCCGTAGATGTTATTGTCACATATGCATGTACAGTAGATGGCAGTATTGTGCTGTTTAAGAGTGTCACAACATTGCTGTTTACGGCAGACAAACTGCTTTACGGCAGACAAAAACGTGACTGCTGTTGTTGCGTGTTGTTACCGCGCTGGGAGGACGTTAATGAAACTGCCTAACAATAAACCCACATAAGAAACCAAGAACTCGCCCTCCATCATTCTACAGTTATAACGTGATTGGGCAGGCACGCTGTTTATATTGTAGGAAAGCGGACGTGAAAACAGGCTGTCGACACGTCACTCAGGTCCGCCTGAATTTTGGGAGATTTTCGGGAGAAAACATGTCCCGGGAGGTTTTCGGGAGAGGCGCTGAATTTCGAGAGTCTCCCGGAAAATCCGGGAGGGTTGGCAAGTATGAGGTGAGTTAACTTCATTTTTAGCTGGTATAAAAGTGTAACAAACTGTACAGGAACACGTAACAACAAACTGTGTACTCACCATCGACTCTGATGTGAGGTGGATGTGAAATCAGGTGGTCAACTTGAAGAGGCGGAATGGGAGGTGGACTTTTAATGTTAAAAAAAATTGCAGTACGTCTATTTGCTATAAATGGAAGTTGACATTTGCAAAATAAACTTTCAGGTTTAGGCCAAATAAGTCACAACTGTCTCACACAAACACACATGTCTGTTCCGTGTGCACATAAAGTACACAAATGGGATCTGTGAGAACAGAATCATTTCAAAACTAATATTATGATTTCTGTATTGCTGTTGAACCACTGAGTGAAATCATCCACTTTTCCAAACACGGCTTTTGTAACAGGATGCTATCCTTTTGTTGTGCATTAATGAGACGTAATTTAACTTAAAAAGGAGCCATATGTAAAAATCTGGCCGGAAATGGTACTGCAATCACGGTCAAAATTCTGTAGTCTCCTACCCCTCTTCCTGACTGAGGTTGCCAGATACGCAGCCGAATCCAGCTCCATCGACTGGGCTTCTCCAAGGAACTTCAAACTTCCACTGCCTCTTGGTAGGGGTTGAGGTGCTTGGACCATAATAGCTGAGTAGACAAGCATTTTGTCAATCACAAATCTCTAACCAACACATTTTACACAGAAATTAGGCTATTTTCAGAAAGAAGTATGTCATGCCTGAGTACAATATCACAACAAATGGCAATCATATGGTTATTGTCAGTACTAACAGAAAACAAAGCCAAAAACGAACTACAACCAACGCTAGCAATGGCTATACTGGTAAAAATAAGAAGAGCATGCTTAGCAGCCTAATATACGCATACTTGCCAACCCTCCCGGATTTTCCGGGAGACTCCCGAAATTCAGCGCCTCTCCCGAAAACCTCCCGGGACAAATTTTCTCCCGAAATTCAGGCGGAGCTGGAGGCCACGCCCCCTCAAGCTCCTTTTCACGTCCGCTTTCCCACAATATAAACAGCGTGCCTGCCAATCACATTATAACTGTAGAATGATGGAGGGCGAGTTCTTGGTTTCTTATGTGGGTTTATTGTTCGGCAGTTTCATTAACGTCCTCCCAGCGCGGTAACAACACACAACAGCAGTCACGTTTTCGTCTACCTTAAAGCAGTTTGTCTGCCGTAAACAGCAATGTTGTGACACTCTTAAACAAGACAATACTGCCATCTACTGTACATGCATATGTGACAATAACATCTAGGGCTATTAGAGAGTGCAGTGCACAACTGCGCACACAACAAGGAGACGAAGCAGAATCCATCATCAGAGAGGGTGTTCAGCATGGTTAGAAAAATAGTGACAGAGAATAGAACAAGGATGGACAATTCAACCCTTAACTCAACAATGAGTAGATGAGTGTTATGTGTGTGTATATGTGTAAATAAATGAACACTGAAATTCAAGTATTTCTCTTATTTTTATATATATATATATATATATATATATATATAATACTTGACTTTCAGTGAATTCTAGCTATGTATATATATATATATATATATATATGAAATACTTGACTTGGTGAATTCTAGCTGTAAATATACTCCTCCCCTCTTAACCATGTCCCAAACCACGCCCACCGCCCTACCTACCAACCACGCCCCCCCCCACCTCCCTAAATCTGAGGTCTCAAGGTTGGCAAGTATGAATATACGCCCAAAACTAAAGGAGACATTTGACCAAGGTATGCCTATAGGCTACTGTTTCAAACGTTTCAGATTGCCATATAACTTTGTACATGTAGTCCACAATATGCAAACACGATTGAGGAATGTCCATTTCCATTTATTACAAGTAATAAGAAAATGTAAATGCCTGACTTGCCTATCAAGGAGGAAATTAGCAAGTTTGGCGTCAGATGAAAAAATCTTCACCGCCTTCAATCGTCTCCATCTTTCAAAAGGCATCCCCGATACAAATCCTTGTTTTGTTCCTGGCTTTGTCATCTATAAGTTGACAATCGTAACGACGCCTTTTAGATTCACTAAGGTTTGACATGTTTAGTAACTTTACCAGTGGCAGTAGCTAGACAAAGGTGACTGTGCGTAACTGGCAACCTGGATGTAAGACACTCACTGACTTTCTAATTGGTCAAACGGTGGAGGGCGGGGCATCGAAATAAAAACAAGATTTTGGGGCTGTAAATCAAATTTTGAAATGAGCATATCCCGGCTGAACTACCGTTATCAGTTAGAGGTATTTGTGTCAAGGTGTGTTGTTGACGAACCCCAAGATGCAGAGATGGCGGCAGCCTTGGTACAAGAAAACATGGTTTTAATGTTCAAAAATAAGAAAAGGAAAACACAAACCAAAAACCAGGAAGCAAACAACGACACGACACGACAATACTCCAACACCGAGTGGAGGACAAAGCAGGTTTAAATAGTAGCTGGCTGATTGACACCAGGTGTGGCCCGGTGCCAATCAGCCACAGCTGAGGGGGAAAAGCACTCAGGGAGACAATCAGGAAATAACCTAAATAAGAGTGCTGCCAGGAAACAAAGACAAACGCAGAGGAAAAACTAAGACATAGTCAAACTGTCAGGGACAAGCCTGACAATTTGAAAATAACATGATTTATTAATGCTTTTTGACATATCAGGGCCATTTAATGATGACTTGACATGAAATTCCTACATATGGCTTATAACCCATTCAAACGTGAGCGCCCTTGAGCAGATTAACCAAAGCAAATGTCGCCTTCAGCACCAAAAAGGTGTACATTCTATGATTTTATTTTTATTGCTAGATAAGAAAACTTTTTTGGAAAATAAGGGCAATTATTCCACTGCCCCACAACCCACATTAAAAAGGGGAAAGACCAGACTTCCTACTGTGGTGCAACCAGGTTATTTACCTGGCGAGAATGTGTTACAGTGTGCTGAGGTTTCCCGAGTGTTGCAGATTAGACTGGAAGCTTTGCTGCTTCCAAAGAATCAATTAAATATTCAAACACAATGTTACTGTTCAAACAGTGTAATGCTACAGTGGCCAAAAATATTAAATATACATGTTAAATAAAGCCTCTGCCTTGTTTTTAATAAATAATGTGGCCTACTACACTGCGGTATTTTTAATGTTGGTCATTATGGTGGTACACTAAGTGTTTTCTGAAAGTTTGAGAACCATTGCTCTAACGAGTTTTAGCAGATTTTGGAACACCCACTTTTAGCTCCAAAACATGGGTGGGCCTGCATCAGCCTGCTGACGTCATCTGCAGAAGACTGGAGGCCTAGTATGTGTTTTGCTAGCATCACAATACTTGCATGCAGACTTTGGAGGAATGAGCAAAATTGTCTGATGGATTGTTGCTGGTTGTCGTTACTTGCCAACCCTCCCGAATTTTCCGGGAGACTCCCGAAATTCAGCGCCTCTCCCGTAAACCTCCCGGGACAAATATTCTCCCGAAAATCTCCCGATTTTCAGCCGGAGCTGGAAGCCACGCCCCCTCCAGCTCCATGCGGACCTGAGTGAGGACAGCCTTTTTTTATGACGGGAGGACAACAGGGTGACAAGAACTAAATCATCCAGACTAGAAATAAATTGTATTATGTTTATTTTACCTAAAAATAAATGTATTAATTAAAAAATAAATAAAATACATTTTTACTATATTTTGCTAAAAACATCAAAATTAATTGTATTTTTTTGTGACTCCTTATTACATCCAACCATAGAATTATACATTAAAATAAACATATTTGAAATAATTGATTTTAAATTATCATAAAAATTCATTTAAAATGACCAAATTTAATTATTAAAATTGCTTGTTTATCAACAACTTTAGCATTTTATTCATTACATTTTGAAACTCTCAGAAGTCAAGTTATGTTATATTCCTTAATATTTATTTTGCAAGTTTGAAGTATCAATTATCTAAACAGTTTTGTTTGCATATTTTCAGGATATATATATATATATATATATATATATATATATATGTGTATGAAATACTTGACTTGGTGAATTCTAGCTGTCAATATACTCCTCCCCTCTTAACCACGCCCCCAACCACGCCCCGCCCTACCCCCGACCACGCCCCCACCTCCCGAAATCGGAGGTCTCAAGGTTGGCAAGTATGCTGGTAGTAGCAGTACAACTAAAGAAGGGGTCCGCCTGCATACATTTCCAATTAAAGGGAATATGAGGAGAGTACGGACCAAAAGCGAGGAGTTTATTTTTTTGATTTTAATTAATCTGATTTCGACAAAGAACTTTGGTCGGAGTTTGGATCAAAAAAATGTGATCTCGAAAATTAGGAGACTGAGTCCAGACCTGACAAACTGAGAAAGAGCAGGCTCGGTGCTCAAAAACAAGACAAAAAGAAGGCATATGGCGACTATTGTTATATTATTGTGTTGTCTTTTCCTGGTGTTTTTCTCAAGATACTTGAGGAAATGCTGAAAGAGTGTGAGGAAACACAAGCTATGGAGTCTATGGAATAGCAGGGAAATTGAAATGGAGATTCCTTTTTTTGCTAACCACATCCGTTTTGAAGTACCGTATTTTTCGGACTATAAGTCGCAGTTTTTTCATAGTTTGGCCGGGCTCCAGTGCGACTTACACGTTTTTTTTCTTTTTTTATTATGCATTTTCTGCAGGTGCTACTTAAACTCCGGTGCGACTTATACTCCGAAAAATACGGTAATGATGGACCAGGGCAACAAAAACATGCAATGAAGTGATGAAAATAACAGTTTTACATGCCTTTATCCACACTGTCTATGCGGTGAAGTGGACCCCAGTTCTGAAGATGACATCACACCAAGAGGATGTTAGGAACAGGCGAGGTGGATCCCAAAGATGCAGACACGTATTGTGTGTACAATAGTTCTTCCTTTTATTTAGGAGGAAGCACAAAGTAGCAAAACAAAGGCGATGGTGGTAACCTCAAAAAACACACCATGTAAAAAACTACTAAGAAAAATAAAATACACAAAACTAAAAGCGCTAGACAAGGCTAGGAAAAATACTTCATGAAAGAAGTAAATAGAAAAACAAAGTACAAAATAAAAACGCTAGGCAAGGCTAGGAAAAAATACTTCATGAAAGAAGTAAATAGAAAAACAAAGTACAAAATAAAAATACTAGACAAGGCTAGGAAAAATACAGGCAAACCTGAGAAGATGGGCACAAGACGAACTAGGGAGTTCTCTGGCAAGACCAACAACATATGCGTCTGTTGCAAGCAGTAGACAAAGTTCCGGCGTTAACATGTTGTCAGCAGCCAGGTTAAATAGGCTGCCACTTAATTGTCCTCAGGTGTGTGCTGCTGCCTCGTGCCAGCTGCACCCCACACTGTGGACGAGAGAGAGAGTGAACAGGTGTACAGACAAAACAGATTGAGCAAGGAATTTCAGATTACCACAGAGGAGGCATCTTATCGAGTCTGGCGATGGAAAGGGGGCGTTCCAAGTAGTTAGTTACCTACCTTTACTAATTGATTATATAAGAAATGACTGCCAGATTCGTTTTTAGTAGCAAAAAATACATAAAGAAAACTTGTTAGTAAAATTTCAGTCATCTGGACGCTATGGATCCTTTCAAGTATGGGAATAGTTAAAAGTTCAAGTTAAAGTCCCAACAATAGTCACACATACATACTAGGTGTGGTGAAATTATCCTCTCTATTGGAGGTGAGAGGAGCAATGAGCAGCAGCGGTGGCCGCGCTCGGGAATCATTTTGGTGATTTAACCCCCAATTCCATCGCTTGATGCTGAGTGCCAAGCAGGGAGGCAATAGGTCCCATTTTTATAGTCTTTGGTATGACTCGGCTGGGGTTTGAACTCACGACCTTCCAGTCTCAGGGCGGACACTCTAACCACAAGCCCACTGAGTAGGTCATTAACTAATTAACATTAACTATTAACATTTTAATGACATTTTGCGCAACCTTTGAGGCACTAAAAAAAAAAAAAAAAAAAAAAAAAAATATATATATATATATATATATATATATATATATATATATATATATATATATTTGCACTCATAGAAGCTCTGTTAAATAAATCTCGTTTTACACTATAAAGGTTTCATCCATCCATCCATCCATCTTCTTCCGCTTATCCGAGGTCGGGTCGCGGGGGCAGCAGCCTAAGCAGGGAAGCCCAGACTTCTCTCTCCCCAGCCACTTCGTCCAGCTCTTCCCGGGGGATCCCGAGGCGTTCCCAGGCCAGCCGGGAGACATAGTCTTCCCAACGTGTCCTGGGTCTTCCCCGTGGCCTCCTACCGGTCGGACGTGCCCTAAACAACTCCCGAGGGAGGCGATCGGGTGGCATCCTGACCAGATGCCCGAACCACCTCATCTGGCTCCTCTCGATGTGGAGGAGCAGCGGCTTTACTTTGAGCTCCCCCCGGATGACAGAGCTTCTCACCCTATCTCTAAGGGAGAGCCCTGCCACCCGGCGGAGGAAACTCATTACGGCCGCTTGTACCCGTGATCTTGTCCTTTCGGTCATAACCCAAAGCTCATGACCATAGGTGAGTATGGGAACGTAGATCGACCGGTAAATTGAGAGCTTTGCCTTCCGGCTCAGCTCCTTCTTCACCACAACGGACCGATACAGCGTCCGCATTACTGAAGATGCCGCACCGATCCGCCTGTCGATCTCACAATCCACTCTTCCCTCACTCGTGAACAAGACTCCGAGGTACTTGAACTCCTCCACTTGGGGCAGGGTCTCATCCCCAACCCGGAGATGGCACTCCACCCTTTTCCGGGCGAGAACCATGGACTCGGACTTGGATAAATATAAAGGTTTCAGTACTGAAGAAATCAGAGCAGTAGAAATAATGACACACCGTAGGAAGGGCTGATATTCTTATGTAGTAAAAAGTGGGGCCGAATTGGCTGGTGACCTCTGGTTCCACATTGTCTGAGCCGGGGGCCTCCTACAGGACTGCAGTGGCTCAACGCTTGTGTCTTCTAAATAAGCATTACTCTCTAAAAAGGAAGCATAGTTAACTCTATTTGTTGGTATTGCCTATATACAGTTGCCATCAAAGTGACATTTATTTGCAAAATATACAACCTCATAACAAACTCAATAAACAGCCTCAGCTTGTTAAAACTGATTTTTTTTAATGGTCCATGTATCGATGGTTCATCGTAAACTACAGAAGGTTGTTAACTGTTGCAAAAATAGCACAATCTACAAATGGGTTTGGAAGAACGCATTGTGTGGGTTTGACCTTTGGAGTATTTGTAAATACTGTGAAATGCGTTATAACGTCAGTCCATGACTCTGCTATGTTGTGCCGTGCACGGCCCACCTGTTCCAACCGTGCTAAAAGAAAGGGAATGGTGCCAAACTTGGGTGCTGTTCAGTGCACTCACGGTACGATTGGCTTAATGAGAGTAAGTCCCTATTTGCAAACAGAGAGCAAAGTAAACACAGTATAAATAAAACTGTGACCATTGACCCGCAGATCTCGACAGTGGATGGACAACTATATTAGCCATGTCCAGTTTAGGGAAAGGCCCGAAAGGCTGTGCATGGTCATGTGACAGGCACATAAATCAGACATGGAGCCAGAGCATTGCAGACAGGACCACCACAAAGTGCAAGGGCAGGGAAAATCTTCACGAGATGTGTCCTGCTGGACAACTCAAGACTCAAGTCTTACTTTAGGGAGAAGATCTTAACTATAGGGCTTTGTTCATTGTCGTTTATTGTGTAATAATGGTAGAAAGATTAAGGACAGGGAGGTATAAACTTAGGACATATTTAGGTAATGAGTTAGGGGAATGTTGCAGGCCAGTCGGACGATAAGAAGCGTGGATCTTCCCAGGCGGTCAGCATGTGAATTGGTGACAGATCCAGTAGTTCACGGGGTTGTAAATGTTTGGCAAGCAAAGCCATCAACGGCTGGCGAGCTGACCGGCTCACGCAGATGAGGTGTTCTGTCAATAGGACTGCCAGTTCAATGACATGTGGCCATCTGCTTTCCAGACAACTGCCTCAGAGGGCGGGGCGGTCCTAAAGACCTCCACCCGTCAAATGGCACCACTAATTTTCAGCACACTCTTTATCGCTACTATTCATACCTTGACACTTCATCACGTCGATGAAGTGATGTCATGTTTCGAGACCTGCTGCAGGTACAAAAAACTAAATGCTGGCTCATTCCTTGAGCACAGCCTCAGTGCCTTTGAGCCAAAGCCAGATACTATATTTGCTTGGAGTGAGAGTAACAGTAATTCCTCTCACCTATCAAGTGTAAGATACTTCCCAAAAAAAAACCTGAAATCATATGCCACTTACAGTAGAACTGGGCTAAACAACTTGCGGCCCGGGGGCCAAATCCGGCCTGGGAATGACACCATACCGGCCCCCAAGTTCAGTTCAAGACTTGGGAGACAAACATTTTTGCAGCAAATTCCTAAAAACACCAGTGTTCCTGTTGTACAGAGGAACTTGGACCAATAGAAACACAGGCAGATACTTGCATTGGCATTTTAATATTGCTAGCAAACATAAAACATCGGTTTCCAAACTTGTGATTTAAAAACCTAAGACATTCCCTTAAGTCCTCTCTTTTTTTGGCAGTTACCAGTACATTTTTTTCTGTACTGTGATTTGTGTTACGAAGGTATTGCTGTAGCTGGGTAACTTCAGATGCAGTCTGTAGTCATTTGTTCAAATACTTAATGGTGTTCCTCAAGGTTCCATTTCACGTCTTCTCTTTTTTAACATTTGGGCTATATAAAAACCTGCTCAGTGTCCGCCTTGAGATCAGTAGGTCGTGAGTTCAAACCCCGGCAGAGTCATACCAAAGACTATAAAAATGTTCCGAGATATGCCGAGATTACCTCCCTGCTTGGCACTCAGCATCAAGGGTTGGAATTGGGGGTTAAATCACCCAAATGATTCCTGAGGATGGGTCAAATGCAGTGGGTAATTGCACCACACCTAGTGTGTGTGACACTATCAGTGGCACTTTAACTTTATTCAACTGCTGGTTCAAAAAACTTGTGAGACTCACATTTTTGCAAAAAGTCCTTAAAACAGCAACTCCCTGACAAAATATACAGACCAAAATCAAATGTCTAACGTAGAGGACATTGGTTATCCGGAATTTACAAAATAAGACTAATAGTGAAGAGGGATGTCGGCCCCTTCGGTCCTTAGTTTTCTGAAAGTGTTTCCCCCAAAACAATTTAAATATCCCTGCAGTAAAACCTTGTGCCGTATTTTTCGGAGTATAAGTCGCACCGGAGTATAAGTCGCACCTGCCGAAAATGCATAAGAAGGAAAAAAACATATGTAAGTCGCACTGGAGTTTAAGTCGCATTTTTGGGGGAAATTTATTTGATAAAACCCAACACCAAGAATAGACATTTGAAAGGTAATTTAAAATAAATAAAGAATAGTGAACAACAGGCTGAATAAGTGTACGTTATATGACGCATAAATAACCAACTGAGAACGTGCCTGGTATGTTAACGTAACATATTATGGTAAGAGTCATTCAAATAACTATAACATATAGAACATGCTATACGTTTACCAAACAATCTGTCACTCCTAATCGCTAAATCCCATGAAATCTTATACGTCTAGTCTCTTACGTGAAAGAGCTAAATAATATTATTTGATATGTTACGATAATGTGTTAATAATTTCACACATAAGTCGCTCCTGAGTATAAGTCGCACCCCCGGCCAAACTAGAAAAAAACTGAGACTTATAGTCCAAAAAATACGGTACTTCATTTTGGGACAGTCGTCAACCGGACGTTTGGATGTAGAAACAAAAAAAAGCTTTTTGTTCTTACCGGTCAGTGAGGTGTCCATTTAACTTAAATGACAAAAGGCAAATTGTCAAGTTAAATAAACACTGTGAAAAGCAGAAGCAAGTAAATCTGCTTCATGGAAATTCTCCTAAAAGCCAACGTCCTTTGCTCTGGATATTTGTGTTTTGCATCCCAACGCAGTATTATTTTTCTCTCTCCAAGAAATGTGTAATTCTGACAAAATAGACCAATAACAAATGTTCACTGTAGAAGACACAGGTGGTTTTTATTCTTCCTCCCTTCTGTTGTCTTTTACAAGGAGAAAATAAATATATTGATGTTAACTGAGACGTGGTGCAATATGTTGCATAAGCTTTGTGCAAATTTACAGGCAGATGTTTTAGTCATATTCAGAATAGCTCAACCACAGGAGTTTTCATTAGAAAGATTCCACTGGTAGTCCGTTACACTTCACCTAAAAAATTAGAGGTGGTCAGGATCACTTTTTTTGCCTGCTTGTACGTCAAATTTCTTCACATTATTCTGGTCAGGTCGGAAGAGTTAATTTGCTGCATCGACCATAGCAACCACCCAACTCACTCGGTCTACCTTTGCATTGCTATGATCAGGGATCTTCATGACTGAATATTTAAAACCGCAAACAATCCGACTTAGGGCCTCTTTAATGCCTCATAGTTATGCTGACTTCATGAGCGCAGTAACCAGATGAGTGGCTGTGAACCTGTCTATCCTCTCTACCATCCACAGATACATTATACAACTGGGAGAAATGTCCAACAAGTCTTAGAATGCCAGTCCAAAACTCTCCTTGAGATTTCTGAAGAGTACAAGTACAGTGTCATTTTGACCACGCCTGCACCTCATGGTTCACCAGTATCCCCAAGCCACTAAAAATAAAACTGCAAACTTCCCAAAACAAGCTGGTGAGACTCCTGCTCAACCTCCCATACAGGACTCACCTAAATCAAGCCCACTTGACCAAATTATGATGGCTTAGAGTTGAGGAAAGAATACACCAAATTGCAATGTGCCTGGTATTCAAAATACTCAGAGAAACTGTCCTTAAGTACCTGTCCAACTATTTCACCAGAATAAGTGATGCTCACAGGTACTACACGAGAGGGAGTTCCCTCAGACCTCGTCCCCCCCCCAAATTCAAAACTCTCATGGGAAAAAATGCATTCTACTATTTTGCCACCACACAGTGGAATGCACTACCAACAGACCTTAAAATTCGAACTTCCCTACTAAATTTTAAAACTGCCATAAAATCATGGCCCAGCTCAACCTCTACCTGATCTGAACCAAAATTGATCCCCAGCAACTCTTCGAAGCATCAAACAAGATTATATGTGGTTATAGTGTATATATATTTTCTCATTCTGTTTTGCACACTCTTGGAGTCAACATGTGCAAAGTCATGTACCTAGAGTATTTTTTGTATATATTGTTTTTCAAATCACCTGACATGTATACTGTGTATATCTACATAAGTTATCCATTTTTTAACGTAATTTGTTATATAAATGTTACAGGTTATATATCTTGTATTATTGAATGTATCAAATATGATGAATATTTAATGGACCACAATGGAAACAAGCCTTTTGGCTTTTTGTGCTGCTCATTTGCCTTTTTAAAGCATTCCATGGATTCAATCCTTGAAGATATCAATAAACTTCTCAATCAATCAATCAAACACCCATGAATATCTCAGCATTACCAGCAAAGTCAAGGACAGCAAGTCTCTCTTCAAAAACATGTGCACCCACCTAAAGGAGAATTTTGCCAATCATTCACAATCCCTTATGTAAGACAAACACTTTTTTTTTTGTCCATTCAAATTGTAAAACACGGCTAGTTCAACATGACTAACAATGTAGATAATTTGATTAATCCATCTCTCTAAAACAAACTGCTGCTAATACTCTATTTACATGCCGCGACCTGTATATTGACCAAGTATGAGCAGCATTGCTATTTTAAGAGTTAACACAGAGGACACATTTTAGTAACAGTGCGTCTTGATCACGTATCTACTGCAGTTATTGACATACTGAGTTAATAAAAGTTTGTGCTAGATTATACAGTAAATCATGCCTTGCATCTGTATAGTAGAAGGTTGTGGCCATAGGCCGATAACTTTGAAAGTCAACTTAAAGTCGTAGACATCGCTAGGAAGATGTTTGTTTGCTCCCAGCATTTTTTAACTGAGGAGTGAGGGTTGTGATGAATTCATCATCTAAACCGGGAATGCAAGTCTTGTGCTGAAAGATATAAACATCCCATCATTCTGCTTTTTTCCCCTCCAAGATGGCGCCGCTGTAGTGACTGCTGGTTGCAGGAGCTCTGTGCTCTTTTGTTTCTTCCTTTAGTGTTCTTGATGTTTCCCTCGTTTTCATCAGTTTTTTTTACCTTTTGGTCCGAGTCGCTTTGGTACTACGCAACAAAGGCTGGCACTTTCGTGACTTCTGCGATGCTTTTTTATGAACTTTGGGATGTGCCTCCGGGGAGCCTTTTGGCCATGTTTGTACTTGAGACAAGCTGCTGGCTCTCTGCCACAAAGAAGTCGGCGTGGAAAGACGGGAGGAAGATGCGGGGCTGTGGAGCTAGCGTTGAGAAGGAGGAGCTTCACGGAGCCCTGGCTGAATGAGCATGTCTTACACTTTGGTCTCCTTGGACTGATGCTCGCCCAGCCATGCAGACTGGGCATTGGCCGAGAGCTAGTGGGCAGCTTAGATGTAGTCAGCTCCCTTGGTTGCTTTGTTGAGTATGTTCCTGTCTCTGGCAGTGTTTCACTACAGCTGGACATGCTCAGCTTCTAAAACTTGTAGCTAATTCTCCGTATATTCAGGCTCAAAAATATAAGTGTCTGGATCATTATTTTTCCCAAAGTATTCGTCATTGGCGCCCATGAGTAGTGGTAATTGTTGTCGATGATGGAAATGACAAACTACTAAACTAAAATAACCAATATACGGTGAATATTACATGGTACTATAAATGTACATGTTAGTACATCACATATATACTTACAGCAATTATATAAAATGTTAGTAGTTTTTCCAGAGGGCTTTTTAGGCGGATTAGACCGAATCTCCAATACGGCCAGTGAGTCACCACTTGCTAGTGTTTCTTTACGATTTGGAATACAATTCACATAGGGATTGTGGACTGGCTATTTTTTTAAACATTTTTTAAAGTGCAGTTTCGCTTTAAGTTGTAAGCCTAATTGCAGAGTGTAAAGTGCATTTAATTTCATGGATGAATTAGGTATAACAAATTGGTTGGCCAGTCTCTTAATAAAGCTGAAATTGCCCATTACTTGCAACAGAAATGTGACAAGTGATAAAGTAAAGTAAGTTGTCTTACTTCCGTTGCCTTTAAAAACAGACCTTCTGCAAAAATGAGGATGTATTTTAAAGTGTGCACTGTGCCTTGAGAAGGACTTACGTGCTACACTTCAATTAAAGAGTGTAGTGTTTCAGTTGGGCTGCCAGTGCAAGGTCGGTGCCTCCCCACTGGACAAGAGCCATACATCTGACATGCTGGGATGGCCCCACAGAGAAGCAACACAACAGGATGACTGATAGCACCAAAACATTTTACTTAAGTGTCAGCGTATAGTAACAAAGACAGCAAGTCACTGTGGACTGTATTCGACACTGAATATGTTCAAGAGCAAATATTGAGATAGTTGTTTCAAATTTAAGTATGAAAGACATGAAAAACATGGTTTGAATGATGAAAGCAGAGTGACAAAAAGTTAAATAAATTGACTACTACCTGACTTTGGTGTTTATAGTAAACTTGAGAATGTGTAAATGCTTGACTGAGTCATTTGGAGATATGTAAAATAGCCTTGTTCGATATCAGTCGAACAGCGCCCTCTAAAGGTCAACAGAAGAAAGTTTTCCCTCTAATGCTGCCATTAATAATACCGGTACATACAAAAGGAACACAAAACAAATAGTTAGTGTTGTAAGTGCAATCTAATTAAAACGTCAATCCCAACATCAACTTTTAATTTACCTCCAACTTTCCACCATTGAATTGGTGTTGAAAAATTACATTTTACAATCATGCAAATGAGCTGAAAAGCAAATCCCTCAAGGCAGCTACAGAAAAGATCCACAGTATTTGAACATTTATTAAAAAAACACAGCAAAGAAGACGTTTGTATAGTTTGACAGATGAAATAACAATTGTAAAGAATAGTTTAAATAGATGGATTTCAGTTCCCATTGAATTGGGATTTAAGCAGACTGTACAAATGAATGTGCTTTTCCAAGGTTCCGACCACCTCATGCACTTGAACAAAAATTTATGAATTCCTTACAATAAAAAAAAGACAAGCTGTTCAGCTCAGTGCCATATACATAAACACATGAATAACCATGCAGGAAATATGGCTAAAATGTGTTTATGTTCAAATGTTCGGTTTTATTGAAAGATGGGTCAAATATGTGGAGTATAAACTGTAAATATGTATCTGCAATTCAGAGAACCTAAACAAATTCAGCCATATTCAAAACTGAACCTTACAGAACATCCGAGAGGGTAACAATATTTTATTGTCAACATAAGAACGAGAAGGAAAAAAGTCTGTAGGTGTAATAGTGGTGTATTTTGCACCTTAAGTATGCAGAAGAAAACACAGCAGGGGGCTTAACCATGGGTGGTGTCATCCTCGACAAAGTCTTTAGCCTGCTCGGCTGTGATCACATCGATGTGACTCACCTACAAAAAAGAACAAGCACGTACATAATGAGTTCTGGTTACTCTGATAACGTCTGTGATTCATTTTCTTTATGGATTGAAACAAAGCAAGTCTTCAAAGAATAGAAAACGTTGAAAGGTGAGCAAAATAGGAACAAAGAGAGTTTTAGAGATGTGTGGAGAATTTTCATTCACATTACATTGCTGTTGAATTGAACACATTCAACATTGCTGTTGAATCCGTGTATCATTTATTTTCCCATTTGAAACAAACAATAAAAAAATATATAAAAAAAACAACATCACCTTTTTTACTTTCATTTCTTAAACAAAGACTAAACAAATGTATATATATCCATAGTTTTCCAAATGTATCGTCCATCTATTAAATTGAAAAAACGTTTAAACTCAATGTTTGTGAGTTTGTGCTTGATAGTTGCATTCACCCTGAAGTAGTTTGTACAACATTTTTGACAGACCCAGTTGCTCTAAGGTGCTGGATATTTTGGCATGCGTTTTGCCGCTTTCCAAACATGTAATTACATCCGCAAAAGCCTCCAAACCTGCCGTTGTGCGTATTCCTAATTCTCCTGGTCCTCCTTGGTCTTCTTCTACATTTATTTACCTACAATCGATCTTCATTGGTACAACTATATGTAATTAGTGTAAACAAAATGTGTGTTTTATTAACATATTTATTAGCCCAAGAGATTGCACACCACCAACATCATGTAACATTTCACAGTTGGGAAGTCTTTTATCAACACCTGATTTTAAGTTTTAGATAGATAGATAGATAGATAGATAGATAGATAGATAGATGGATAGATGGATAGATGGATAGATGGATAGATGGATAGATGGATAGATAGATAGATAGATGGTACATTATTGATTCCTTCAGGAGAGTTCCCTCAGGAAAATTTAAGCAAGTCAATTGTGTTTGCAGTGCAAGGTGCAATGCAGATGTTATGAAATCATCTTGAAAAGACCACGAAGATCCATCACTGTGTTTCTATTAATTACAATTACACTTAGCTCCAAATAATATTTATGTATGACAGAACACAGAACTTTTACATGATATATCATATCAAATTATTCAAAAACAATTAAAGTGTGTTTTGATGGAGTGACGTCAGACGGAGACTAGAGACCTGTAGCGGATGCAATCTTGCTTTAGATCAACTATATGGATTATTATATCACTTAAATTGTTCACTTTTTGAGTGGATAAATAATGGCCTATGGCTTACTGGATCGCAAGAACAACGGCTGATAAAGCATGGGAGCAGCGTTCATGACTCGTGAGTAAAGCGCGTTCACTTCGAACTAACACTAACTCTTATTAGCGTGCGTAAATTTCAAGTACTTTTGTGGCGCAAATATTGGTTATTAAGTTACAAACTTTTGCATGGTTTTGCTTCAGTATGTGACTCCTTATGTCCTTGTTATTATTCCAAGCTGATAATCAAATCTGTATCTTTTTTTTTATGCGTTGCACGGCACCTAAGTAAATGTGACAGCGAGAGCGCGTCATAACTATGACGGTCAGCTGGATTAAAAAAAAAAACTGATATCCGTATTGTTTGCCCACAATCTTAATGGTCCGCCTAAACCAGGGGTCGGCAACCCGCGGCTCTAGAGCCGCATGCGGCTCTTTAGCGCCGCCCTAGTGGCTCTCTGGAGCTTTTTCAAAAATGTATGAAAAATGGAAAAAGATGAGGGGAAAAAATATATTTTTTGTTTTAATATGGTTTCTGTAGGAGGACAAACATGACAGAAACCTCCCTAATTGTTATAAAGCACACTGTTTATATTAAACATGCGTCACTGATTTCGAGTATTTGGCGAGCGCCGTTTTGTCCGACTAATTATGGCGGTCCTTGAACTCACCGTAGTTTGTTTACATGTATAACTTTCTCCGACTTTCTAGGACGTGTTTTATGCCACTTCTTTTTCTGTCTCATTTTGTCCACCAAACTTTTAAGGTTGTGCATGAATGCACAAAGGTGAGTTTTGTTGATGTTATTGACTTGTGTGGAGTGCTAATCAGACATATTTGGTCACTGCATGACTGGAAGCTAATCGATGTTAACATGCTATTTAGGCTAGCTATATGTACATATTGCATCATTATGCCTCGTTTGTAGGTATATTTGAGGTAATTTAGTTTCTTTTAAGTCCTTAATTCAATTTACCGGTATATCTCATGACACACTATCTCTATGTAATATGGCTTTTAATTTTTTGCGGCTCCAGACAGATTTGTTTTTGTATTTTTGGTCCAATATAGCTCTTTCAACATTTTGGGTTGCCGACCCCTGGCCTAAACCAACCCAATTAAGAACCGGCACCAAACATTCTGGTACTTGGTATATATCCCTACTTTTCGGTTAATTCGGCGTTGCAAATGGATTTACAAAATTATATTTACATTAGTGCTGTCAGATGATTGCATTTTTTAAATCAAATAATTTTTTTAATGTTTTACTTGAATATATATCATTTATAAACCTGGTAAGAGTTTTTTTCTTAAGTATAAAGGTAAAGTCACCAAAGCTTAAGGTAGAGGAGCATGTGCGCTCACAATAAATTGCATGAATATTCTGCAATTATACATGATTAATGCAATAATTTTTTAGTGATTATTCACAAGTCAACTTGATACTTTTAACAGCCCTATTTTATATGCATGATTTACATTTTTTTCCATATTTGATTTATTATATATAAAATAAAAATAACATTAAATATACATTACGATTGTTTTTGTTTTACCCTTAAGACAAAAACAGTTATCTGTGTTTTTAGTGGTGGTTTCAAATGGAATAAATGAACGACTGATACATGGATTCTGTTGGCCATTAGTCAGCTGATGACACATGTTGTGCCTATGTAATTATGTTTGCTACCACTTACATGTTGAATAACACAGAATATGAAATGTTTAGAGATGGAGTGTTCATGGTAAGCGGTCAACAGATGCATGAATGAATACGAGGCAATATGAAGCTGAGCTGCAGTTAGACAAGACTGACTTAATGGCAGCAGAGGGCGCCGTTGCATTGTTCAGTAAGTAACATCACCCAGGGAAAAACAACAACTTACCTTGTTTCTGAATTTTACTCCATAGAATTTGTCAGCCGACTCCAATAGCTCAGGCCTGAAGGTTGTGGTAATGAACTGAGCGTGACCAGCCAGCTCAACAATCATGTCTGAATTAGAAAAGCAAACCAAAATATTTTTACAATTACATTAAGGTAGTAGTATGTCCATCCATTTTCGGTTTATCGGGGTCAAAAGGAAACTGGAGCCTTTCCTGGCCAAATAATGGCTCAAGGCTGGGTACATCCTTGACTGGTCAACAGTAAATCACAGGGAGTAAGACAACAAGCCAATCACAGTCACATTCACACACATTTTGTGACTCCAATTAAGCTAACATAAACATGCTTTACAATAGTGGGAGGAAACTAGAGTAACCAGAAAAAATACATAGGGCCTGATTTACCAAAAGTTTGCGTGTGCCAAAACACGATCAAGCTGGATAGCTACAAAACGTGTACAAAGTGGATTGCATCTGTTAAGTGAGCAATTTTTGGCAGCAGCAAAGTGGTCGTATGGGTAGATAATTGCTCTAAAAAAGGTATTTCAACAAGCAAACAGTACAGTAGGTACTTGATTTTGATATATGTAATGCTCATAAGGCTATTCTAGTAAAATATGCAGAGATGAGATGTGTCAGTGGTCCTCGTCAGCCAGATAACTTTGATTTTGGGGCGGCAGCGGTAAAGTTTAGATACATGATGGAAAGAAGAAAGTGAATGAATGTTTATAACAATAAATCTACATATGCATAAAAATTTGTTTTCTTTTGTATTAATGTTTATGACAACCTTTTTCCAAAACAATATAGAATGTGAGATATAAGAAGATAATGCATACATTTATCATTTGTTTTCAAAACGGTTACAAAAAAGTGGGACCCCAAACATTTACTGTGGGACCCCATTTTTATGACTTGATGGGGTCTCTGAGACACCATTTTGAAAATTCCTAGCGCCAACACTGATGTCTACTGCATGTTTGAAAACATAGCAAAACGCCACAGATAAGAAAATGATGACATGAACTTGCAGTATATGACAGTGTCTCCTTGGTAATAGTGAAGGCTATTTTACAGATTGCACACGCTGTTTAGGGCATGGTATTTAGATTTTAGTAAATCAGGGCCCACAGTATACTGTATATAAAACTGTCATCCTATACCTGAGACAGCCTTCCTGTGCTGGGCGTCGAGGGCCTGGTCGATCTCATCAAACAGGTAGAAAGGGGCAGGGTCACACTTTTGGATGGCAAAGATCAGAGCCAGAGCCACCAGAGACTTTTGACCTCCAGACAACTGCTGCATTTCTCTCATCTCACCCTGCTTCCCTGTGAACGACACCTACGCACCACAAGGAAGGTGGCGCATTAGACAGATGTGTGGTCATTTGACTAAATGGGTTTGAATCTGATAGTTTATATTCCTGCTAGGTAAATAATATTTGACAGAAGACCAGAAATGGGCATTTTTGAAAGACAAAACTAAGGAGAAAATGCGTAGTATAAATATACTTATTTTATTCCCAATGTTATTTGACCTCTGAACACAGCAAATGTCAGCATATTGCACAATGTAATGATAAAACCAAATAACACCAAACGGTTGGAACATGGGTTGCTTATGCTACTTGGCTGAAAAGATACTACAGCTCAGAAGGACTTAAATCCAATCAAGCATGTATTCATAAGTACATTTTCCTAAAAAGATAATTTGATATCCTCAAGTAAAAAAAAATGCTTGTCATTGTTGTTTGACCTTAATTTGAGCACATGCCGTAATCACATTTATTGACTTGACACAAAAGCATCCTAAAAACAGTACATTCAATTGCAAGTCATACATTTAGGACATCTTTAGAGAATCGCTTTGTGGTGTTCGTGGGCTTAATGCGGTGTTAAGTAACTAGCAGTACATTGAACAGAGCGCAGCCGTTTAGTATTAGATGAATAGATATACTCCCCATATGGACATTTGCAATAAACTAATGATAAGTGGATTACAGTAAATACTGTGGAATGTACTGGAAATCACATCTTTCAGACCACTTGAAAAGTAGTCAAAGCCAATTTGAAGGA
The DNA here is from genome assembly GCF_033978685.3 of Nerophis lumbriciformis. Lineage (NCBI taxonomy): Eukaryota > Metazoa > Chordata > Actinopteri > Syngnathiformes > Syngnathidae > Nerophis > Nerophis lumbriciformis. The sequence goes on from NC_084574.2 coordinate 17,262,600, forward strand.
TAATGCAATCAAAAAATAACAGCAATATGGATAGAAGACTCTTACCCTGATTCCGACACCAGTGAACTGGTCTACTGACGGAACGCTGCTCTGCGACCCGGAACCCCTCTCGCTGTCTGCACCGCCCTCACTTTCATCCTGGGACTGGCTGCCTTCAGCGTCTCCCTTCTTCATCACCAGTGTAGCTTTGCCTCCAGGCACCAGCTTCTGGAATACTTCACTGAAGTTCTTCGACACCTGCAGGTGAGAGACAAAACAATGAGCAGGCAAATCAAATATAAGACATTAAGACACAGTTGAAAGGTTTTAGAAAAACTGTACCTGTTTGAAGGTGAGCTGTATTGCCTCATACTTCCGCAACTCCAAGACTTTCATTAGCTCCATGATAGATTTGTAGCCTCGGTCCAGCTCATCTTGACGCTTGATCAGTTTCTCTTTCTGCTCAGAGAAGTTAACAAACTGATCCAGGGCCTTTTTGTTGACATGACTGTATTTCTTCAGCTCTGTGTTGCACTGCTCTAGTTTCCGAAACAACTGGCAGGGGGGAAAAGAAAAATGTAATACAAGTTAGTCAGTGCAAATGTATCAGAGAGAATGTTGGCTCCATGTGTTCAATTGTTCCAAGCTAGGTTGCTAAATTGTACAATACATATAACATAAGCCTGAGATGAAATATATTGATAGTTAATTGTATTTTACCCTTTGGTACGTCGTCGTATGTTATCATAATAATCTGCCGCATGAGCTACCTTGGATCTGGAGTATTGCAATGCCTTCAATACTACAGCATCCTGTAAGGCACATTTATTTTGCTCCTCACACTGGTCACAGAAGACGAAACAAAGGCACAGCAATGGTGGATTTGGAATATGCATATGGAAGAATATTGCAAGATTAACCGGCATCATTGAAATCAAACATGTGGACTCACTTTGGCTTTTTTGGTGTCAATGGGATACTGCTAGATAAGGATTTTGACATACCGTATGTAAGAAGTTTCTATGAAAATACAATATGCACATAATAAACTTGCACAGCCGGTCACATTGTTGTGATGTCACCACCCTGGCTGAGTAAGATGAATGTTGATTTAATATTTCTATACGACATGATATGAGATGTCGTGTTTTCTGAATTAGTTTTAAAAAGTGTAATTGTTTTCAAATTAAATTGCACTAAAACAGTGTACGGTAATTGTTTTTGCACTATTGCTATTTGTGTTCTGCAAAATGTAAATTACTGTATTTATACATATATATATATATTTTTTTGTTGTTGTTTTTTTTTGTTTCAGCTCTATCGCAACATCGAAATATCAAGATATTAGTGTTATCATGAGCCATAATCGCATTGCCATCATGAGGTACTCCCAGTTCTACTCTGCATGTAAGCTATTAAAACAGTTAAGTGTCAATGCATTTTCACACCAAATACATTGATTTGAAGAATCAGCATATCCCAAACTTAAGATACAGCCAGTGCTAATGGTCGTTTGAGTCATAATTAGCTTGTTGAAATGGATTAAAAGTGTATGATCTGATTTTTGTACCATCTCAAAATGAGGTTAGTTGATGAATTAGTAAGAAGCTTAGCCTAAAAAAAGGAGAAACTCTCCAAACCCTTGACCTATGAATTCTACCATCTGTCTTGCACAAGGCAAAAGGAATATTAGCTTTGCTATGGGCTCTCTGATCCACTTCTGCAATCAATGGACATCATCTTGCCTTCAGAGCAATTATATTAAGTCAGACCTGGGCAATTATTTTGACTTGGGGGCCATATTGAGAGAAAAAAAGTGTCTGTGACCCTAATATTAATATATATATATATATATATATATATATATATATATATATATATATATATATATATATATACACACACACACACATATATATTTTGCTTTTTTTCAGGCAGACCAGTAAAAAAACACAATGTCTGATAGAATGCTAAAAATGACAGACCACCTTAAATATATATATATATATATATATATATATATATATATATATATATATATATATATATATATATATATATATATATATATATATATATATACCGCATTTTTCGGATTATAGGTCGCAGTTTTTTTTCATAGTTTGGCCGTGGTTGCGACATATACTCCGGAGCCACTTATGTGTGAAATTAATAAAACATTACCGTAAAATATCAAATATTATTTATCTAATTCGCGTAAGAGATGAAGCAAATGGCAGCAATCGTCACACACTCGTCAGCAATCGTCACTCACACGTCAACCAATAAGAATTTGGCGTGGGAGGGGCATGGCAGAAGTGCATTGTGGGTCATGGAATGCGAACTGCTATATGCTACTGCCGTAGCTATTAAAATGGATCACATCAACATTGGCGGTAACTTATAAAAACTGAGAAGGGCTGAACTAAAATGGCACCGAAAAGGAAATCATATACTGCAGATTACAAGCTGAACGTTGTGAAATATGCAGCAGAGAACGGCAATCGAGCAGCAGAAAGAAAGGACATACCATAGGCGACACCAGGGAGGAAGATTTCATGGGATTTAGCGATCGGGAGTGACAGATTGTTTGGTAAACGTATAGCATGTTCTATATGTTATAGTTATTTGAATGACTCTTGCCATGATGTGTTGCGTTAACATATCAGGCACGTTCTCAGTTGGTTATTTGTGCGTCATATGGCGTACACTTATTCAGCCTGTTGTTCACTATTTTTTATTTATTTTAAATTGCCTTTCAAATGTCTATTCTTGGTATTGGATTTTATCAAATAAATGTCCCCCAAAAATGCGACTTATACTCCAGTGCGACGTATATATGTTTTTTTCCTTCTTTATTGTGCATTTTCGGCCGGTGCGACTTATACTCCGGAGCGACTTATAGTTCGAAAAATACGGTATATATATATTGTTATTTTTATTTTTTTACGGAATGAGACACCCAGAATGTACATGAAAATAAATAATGTGGGATTTACAATATCAGCTAGGAACGATTAAAGACTGAATATTAGGAACATATGAACGTTGCTCCTATTTTACTTCTTCGACCACCTCCTTAATTGACATCTTTTACAATCAAGCGAAGCGTAACCAAAATGCAACAGTGAAAAACGAACACAAAGGGTAAAAAACAACCACAACCTGATATAATAACTTTGTTGTAAAAATCTGCTTCTGCGTCCGTCCCTGACACCCGTGTCTTGGGCTGGCTGCTCTGTAAACAAACCCCGCCCACTGTGCTTCGTGCCTCCTCTGCCTAGAGCTGCTGTGACGTAGTTCCTAGAATTAACGTGATAACTCGTATATCACTCAAAAGCGCAGATTCTAACCCTTGGAATATTTTTGTATATTTCAAGACTTAGTTATTTGAAAATGACACTGCACATTCATAGTTTCGATGTTAAAAGTATAATAAAAATCAAATGGAAACGTTCGTTGGGCAGGATTGAAAAGTTTAACGGGCCGTATTTGGCCCGCAGCCTGTATTTTGCCAATGTCTGTATTAAGCAAAGTGTTAGATTAAGTGTGAAGCTATTTTGAGCATGGTTACGGAAGGGCCGACAATGCATACACACACGCACATTCACGGAGTACCGGTACATGCTTAGATATTCATGAAGTTGCAGCCAGGTGCACTCAGTCCCATTGTGGGCTCCCAAAGGCAGCAAGCTAAGCACTAAATAGTGTCTGAGTCACTGCTGAGTGGGAGGGTAGGTGATGGCCTCAGGCTTTGTTCCCAAGGGGAGGTACAGCTTTCTTTGTCCACATCAGAGTTAAAAACAGTTGTTTTTTCACTGGCACTGTCATTCAAGTAGACAATTACAGTACATGGCCGAAATTTTGAAGGGCCTATCTGAAAGAAAAAGTAAACAAGACAAAAGCAAATCTTGGGCTATGTAATGTTTGCTGTAAATATATTAATCTCATTCAGAGCTACCATTAAAATTTACACAAGCTTTCAGGCTTTTGAAGTCAGCTTGTAAATACGTTTCCATAAAGCCTACTTCTGTACAGTTGTTGACAATTCCCTTCAACGAATTAACATGATCACTACTATAATATAAAGGTAAAACAAAATCAAAGTGAGGAACTACATGATTTAAAATAATTTTTCTGTCCAAACTTCTATGCCCAAGGTTAGTAATTTTTTTGGGCGGGTACAAAAAAATTGTGTCCACAAATGTATTGAATCAATAAATAGTCACGTCCAGACCACACCAAATAGACACAAGAAGAAGATGATGGGGAATGCACGCAAGAAACCTGAGTCTCTGGTTTGAACTGTCGATGAAGTAAAATTAGTTATGTTTGGTCAAATTGTGGAAAATGTAAATAACCACAATGATTCTCAAAGCTAAAGATACCGCTGACACATCTTTGAAGACTATGATACCTATATAGCATGGGTACAATACATCTTTCAAAACTCTATACCAATGATGATGATGTATTATTCTTTATGGCATTGCCAAATATGAATGTTTGATGTGTTTGATTCTTCATATTGTGACATGCATAACATATAAAGAAGGGAATTGTTCAGAGTTCACACTCTAATAGTAGGTGGCAGTTATGCACCTTTAACATTGAGTGCCCCGCCATAAATTACATTTTAATGAGAGGCCCGGAGAGACCACTGGTAGGTAATTACGTTTACCAACTTCAGTTGTAGTGACAATTTTAAAGCAAAAACTCAGTTTTTTACTATTATTTATTTCAACACTGTGTGCTGTCCCATTCAGATAGAATACCTGTGCGCTCATGCTAATCGATTTTACAAGTAACCAGCGATCGCAATGATTTAAGTATGCATATTAATTTCATACCAGTTTTCTCCCATATTCCAAAAATATGTATGCAAGCTTCATTTGTGGCCACTAAGACTTCAGAGGTTTTAAAGTGACTTTATTGTAAAGAATATCAACAAAACACCGAAAGTAATTTTTTTCCAAATCTAACTCAAACGACTGTTTACGTATTTGGCAAGCTAAATTGCAACATTCAGGGAGGGCAAAATAAAGTGCAGTCTGTTACATTTTACAATAAGCAACAATTGAAACTGCATTGAACAAAGAGCACAGACTACCAAGTCAAATTTCTTGTGTTAAAGCTGATTGTGATTGTGATGATAAAGAAAAAAAAGTCAATATTATTATTAATAATAATTGTATTATTGATAACTTCTGTATTTTTCGGACAATGAGTTGCGCTTAAAATCCTTTCATTTTCTCAAAAATCGACACTGCGCCTTATAACCCGGTCCGCCTAATGTATGGAAAAATTCTGGTTGTGCTTACCGACCTCAAAGCAATTTTATTTGGTACATGGTGTAATGATAAGTGTGACCAGTAGATGGTAGTCACACATAAGAGATACATGTAGAACACCAAAAAATTAAATGTTCCATTGAAAATAAAGAACATTACACACAGCACTCAAAAATCTGTCAAAATGTTTTACGGTAGTATGACTTTGAATCCCACCGCTTGATGGAATGTTGGCCCATTGCGGCTAACGTAGTCAGAGATACAAGTATTACTATGGTGTGTGTATAAGAACCGCAAAATGGCACCCATTAGCAGACATATTATCTGGCGTTTTGTTTCACAACATTATGCAAAACCAACTTTTCTTACCTTCTGGTACCTGCTGATGTTTATTTGAGATCTGCATAAGTCCTGAAAATTTGCGCACGTACGCCACTTATTCCATAAGTTTCTTTTTTTTTCTCGACTATCTTCTTGTTATGGGGCATTCACCCTCTGTTGTTGCCATTTGTTGTATAAAGTAGCGTGAAGTTCTAAATTATATCTCGCTAAAAACTACCAGTGTAGTGGGTTTACATAATTCATCCACGGAACCTTAGTTATTAGAGTTCTGGTCGGACGGATTTTCACGGTACACATTTCTGGCGTTGTTGCACTAGTGAGCCACCGATGAGAAGATGCTGCTCCGTTGTTGATTTAAGTAAAGTCTGAATGTTTTTAAAACTGTTAGCTCCATCTTTTGACACTTCTTTAACTCTCGTCCTTGCACACTACACCGATACAACAAAGATGACGGGGAGAAGACGCTGTCATAGGTGAGCCACGTAAATAAGACCGCCTACAAAACGGTGCATCCTGAAGCGACTGTCAGAAAGCGACTTGAAGATGGTCTCTAAAACAATCTATGCAACATTTTGACCAAGGAACCACTATTACATGTTATGTACACCACAAGGAAATGTTTTAAATTTAGAAAAAAATTATAATAGGACCCCTTTATTGCGCCTTATAATCCGGTGCGCCTTTTGTATGAAAAAAAGACCTGAATAGACCCACTCATCGGCAGTTCGCCTTTTAATCCGGTGTGCCCTATGGTCCAGAATATATAGTACCGTATTTTCCGCACTATAAGGCGCACCTAAAAACCACAATTTTTCTCAAAAGATGACAGTGCGCCTTATAACCCGGTGCGCTTTATTACGATTAATTTTCATAAAGTTTCGATCTCGCAACTTCGGTAAACAGCCGCCATCTTTTTTCCCGGTAGAACAGGAAGTGCTTCTTCTTCTACGCAAGCAACCGCCAAGGTAAGCACCCGCCCCCATAGAACAGGAAGCGCTACCTACCGCCCGCCCCCGGAAGAAAAAGAAGCGCGCGGATATTTCGTTTCATTTCCTTTGTTTGTCTACATCTGTAAAGACCAGACTACAAAATGGCTCCTACTAAGCGACACGCTTATAACGCAGAATTTAAACTTAAGGCAATAAGTCATGCCGAAGAACACGGAAATAGAGCAGCAGCAAGAGAATATAACATCAATGAATCAATGGTGCGTAGGTGGAGGAAGCAAGAAGATGACCTGCGCCAGGTAAAGAAGACAAAACAGAGCTTCCGAGGGAACAAAGCACGATGGCAACAGTTGGAGGACGAACTCGAACAGTGGGTTGTTGAGCAGAGAGCAGCAAGCAGAAGTGTCAGCACCATCACTATTCGAATGAAGGCAACAACGCTAGCAAGCGAACTTCACCTGGATGATTTTAAAGGTGGTGCTTCTTGGTGTTTTCGGTTTATGAAAAGACGCAATCTCTCCATCCGCACACGGACCACTGTTTCACAGCAACTGCCTAACGACTTTAAAGAAAAGCTGGCTACTTTCCGTGCATATTGTAAAAAGAAGATAGCGGAAAAAAAGATCCGGCCAGAGAACATTATCAACATGGACGAGGTTCCACTGACTTTTGATATTCCTGTGAACCGCACTGTTGATATAACGGGAGCACGTACGGTGAATATTCGCACCACTGGGAATGAAAAGTCGTCCTTCACGGTGGTTCTAGCTTGCCATGCTAATGGCCAGAAACTTCCTCCCATGGTCATATTCAAAAGGAAGACCTTGCCAAAAGAGACCTTTCCAGCCGGCGTCATCATAAAAGCTAACTCGAAGGGATGGATGGATGAAGAAAAGATGAGCGAGTGGTTAAGGGAAGTTTACGCGAAGCGGCCGGGTGGCTTTTTTCACGCTGCTCCGTCAATGTTGATATATGACTCTATGCGCGCCCACATCACAGATGGTGTCAAAAAACAAGTGAAGCACACAAATACAACACTCGCCGTCATTCCGGGTGGATTAACCAAAGAACTCCAACCGCTGGATATTGGTGTCAACAGGGCATTCAAATCACGACTGCGAACTGCGTGGGAAAAATGGATGACCGAAGGTGAACACACCTTCACTAAGACGGGCAGACAACGCCGGACAACATACGCCAACATCTGCCAGTGGATTGTAAATGCCTGGGCAGATATTTCTGTCACAACTGTGGTCCGAGCTTTCCGGAAGGCAGGATTCACAGAACTGCTGCACAACAACAGCGACACTGAATCCGATGATTTCGAAGAGACGGAGCCCGCCATTTTGGAAGCCACACTAGCGCAACTTTTCAATTCGGACACCGAAGACGAAGAATTCGAAGGATTTACCGGTACGAATGAAGAATAACTTCAGAAAGTGAGCGCTATGTTTATTTTGTGTGTTGTGTGTTGTGACATTAACGTTCGAGCAACATTACCGGTATGTTGCTATTGCTCTACACCATTTTGAATTTTACTATGTTTGTGATTGCACATTTGTACATTTTGGGACAGAGTTGTTAGAACGCTGGTTTTCAATATATTATTAAAGTTTGACTGAACTATCTGACTGTTTTTTTGACATTCACTTTAGCGCAGCGTTTTTTTGACATTCACTTTAGCGCAGCGTAGGCGCGGCTTATAGTCCGGGGCGGCTTATTGGTGGACAAAATTATGAAATATGTAATTCATAGAAGGTGCGGCTAATAATCCGGTGCGCCTTATAGTGCGGAAAATACGGTAATAACACTAATATTTGTTTTAAAATATACCTAAAACATTTGTTTAGAAAATATATGCATCATTGGAAATCATAATGATCATGTCATATATGATACCGTATTGACCACACTCCTCGCCGCACCGCCACCGCAACGTATATAGTGGCTATCTAAGGGAAACTTTAGAACCTGACGACTCTACAACATGAAGTATAAACGATAAAACATTAAATATTAGGGGTATGTGAACAACTTGTATCTTGTTTATTTCTCTGACGACCTCCTAAAAGTTTTGTAAATTAAAATCAGAAATATCAAGCAGCTAAAATGAGTCAAAAATGTCAAAGTGTAGAGAGAATGTTGCATATTAACCATCAGGCTTGGGAGTGGATTTCAATGGACAACTTTTTAAGTTGTGTACACTCCTTAGTCTTTTTTTTATAATGTCCACAAAGTTCAGTTAGCAGTTTATGTGAGACCACATGTGCTAGCTTTCTATTTTGAATATTGTTTATTTGTACCATGAGCGGGAACCGTCATCCACAAGATGGCGTCATGTTTATAGTGGATAGACTTTCACGGCATGTTTACAGTGCATAGACTTTTAAAACAATCAAAAGTACGGTAACCCCTAGACATATTGCGGGCCAAACTTCAAACTTCTTCCTAAATTTGTGACGCTAATGGGCCACACTTGGCCCTCAGGCCATAGTTTGGACACCATTGGTTTAAGATTATCAACCTATATTGACAAGTTCCCGTAATAGATGTGGTTTAGAATAAACCCTACAAAATCTACTGGAGTTGTTGAGTTGATAAAGCTGTATATATTCTTCAATATTCTTAAAAAGCACTGAGGCGGCGACATATTTTCCCACTCTAGTACCTGTTCTAAAATATTATTGTTGCAGGGCACCCAGAATACTGTTGCTATGTGGATGGACTGCAGAAACTACATACTTTAACATTATTTTGACTTAAAAATATTTGTAAAACATTGTGAACATAGCCTAAGAAATATTGACTCAGACCAGAAGCGGTGGATGTGTGTGTTTGGCACCTGTTTGAGTGTGAGGGTCTGGTACTTCTCAAACGCCTCCTGAGGCAGCGAGCCCAACTCTCGAATTTTCTTCATGCACTCTTCCTTCTTCTTAAGCAGCATGCCCTGCCGATTCGTCATCTTCTCCAGTTCCTTGGTGTCATGGTTGATTGCATCGTTTTGCTCCTTCTCTACGTTCTTCCAGCGGTCCATGCTCTTAATGTGGTCCTTGATCTCCACCTCTGTCTTGTCAATCAAAGTGTCCAGATCTGGGGGACGACAAATGGGTAGTTGACGAGTCATCAGATTTGATTGTGTTGTCTTTGATTCTCATATATCGGATGTTAAATAGCAAGATACACCTTAAAAGGTTACATGATAAACCATATAAAATCTAAATACATAAATAACTATGTTTGAACACACTTTGGTTGGCGTTTAAAACCACTTACTCGACGGCCAAAAACCACTGCACACAGCATTGTAATACGACACAATAATATAAAAATAATAGCAAAGTAACTGAACTTGTACCGTATTTTCCGCACTATTAGCCGCACCTAAAAACCACAAATTTACTCAAAAGCTGACAGTGCGGCTTATAACCCGGTGCGCTTTATATATGGATTAATATTAAGATTCATTTTCATAAAGTTTCGGTCTCGCAACTACGGTAAACAGCCGCCATCTTTTTTCCCCGTAGAAGAGGAAGTGCTTCTTCTTCTACGCAAGCAACCGCCAAGGTAAGCACCCGCCCCCATAGAAGAGGAAGCGCTTCTTCTTCTACTGAAAGCAACCACCCGCCCGCGTAGAAGAAGAAAAAGCGCGCGGATATTACGTTTCATTTCCTTTGTGTGTTTACATCTGTAAAGACCACAAAATGGCTCCTACTAAGCGACAGGTTTCCGGTTCATGAAAAGACACAATCTCTCCATCCGCACACGGACTACTATTTCACAGCAACTGCCTAAAGACTTTCAAGAAAAGCTGGCTACTTTCCGTGCATATTGTAAAAACAAGATAGCTGAAAAAAAGATCCGGCCAGAGAACATTATCAACATGGACGAGGTTCCACTGACTTTTGATATTCCTGTGAACCGCACTGTGGATACAACGGGAGCACGTACGGTGAATATTCGCACCACAGGGAATGAGAAGTCATCCTTCACTGTGGTTCTAGCTTGCCATGCTAATGGCCAGAAACTTCCACCCATGGTGATATTCAAAAGGAAGACCTTGCCAAAAGAGACCTTTCCAGCCGGCGTCATCATAAAAGCTAACTCGAAGGGATGGATGGATGAAGAAAAGATGAGCGAGTGGTTAAGGTAAGTTTACGCGAAGAGGCCGGGTGGCTTTTTTCACGCAGCTCCGTCCATGTTGATATACGACTCCATGCGCGCCCACATCACGCTGGTTTTTAATATATTATTAAAGTTTGACTGACCTATCTGACTGTTTTTTTGACATTCCTTTAGCGCAGTTAGATGCGGCTTATAACACGGGGCGGCTTATAGGTGGACAAAGTTTTGAAATATGCCGTTCATTGAAGGCGCGGCTTATAACCCAGGGCGGCTTATGGTGCGGAAAATACGGTACTTTAATTATACTGATTGATCAATGTCTATATCAACCTATCAACTTAGCAACCTTCATGTACTGCAAGTCGAGTGTGACCATACCTTCTGATCGGGCTAGTGTATCCTTGACTCTTTTGTTGATGCCATCCAGCTCAGATGTTGTGGCTGTGAGCACCGTGCCTCCTTCAGTCTCTCGCAACTCATTTAGCTCCTGTAATGCAAATCAAAACACATCAAAAAGAGTATTTCTAATTCCCTCCTCATTAACAGTCAGAGCTCTGTCCAGAGCACACATTAACATGCATTTGAGTGGATCAGACCACAAGTGAATACAAATAAATACACAGGTTTACACCTGGCCTTTAAACATTGGCCCGAGTGACCACTTGAGCCTTGGCTCTCAATTCCCCGCTTTCTGTGCAAATAAAACACACGTATTAATTCCCAGTGTTTAATAAGAAGACAGCAGTGTTTCCTGTGTCAGTTAAGGAATTGTTCAAGTATGTATCGATTAGTAAAGAATATGGGTGTCAAAAAAAATAGTTTTTCGATTGAATCGCGATTCTTATTTGTAACTATTCTTAATTGTTAAGAAAAAAATCATATTTTTTAAATTTCTTATTTAATCTGTCCTTTCCAGCCAGGCAAATCATATTGTTGATGTGGATGCCCATATTTGCTGTACAGATAAGTAATAAAAAATTGTATCAAGGCTGTATCATAAAACTGGCACCCAATGTTATTAAAAAGTATTGATTATAACTTGGAATCGTTTTGAATCGGGAATCGATTCTGAATCGAATCGTTACCCTCAAGAATCGAATCGTGTGATGCCCAAAGATTCACAGTTCTAAAACATATCCAATGTACCGTAATTAGCATGGTCATGGATATCTTTGTAGTAAGCCTACTGTGGTGAAGCACAAACAAACAGAATATCAACAAAGCATACAGTATAAAATAGAGATTTGAAAAGACATTGAAGGAACACGGTACCTGCTCCACTTGATCGAGACGCTTCCGCAAATTTTCATTAAGATACGTCTCGACTCTGGTCATGATCCCCTCCAACTTAATTCTCTCATTCAGCAACTGTCTGTTGTCCTGTGGGCGAATGAAACAATGTTGCGTATTTCTTGGGTCACCAACGTAATAGCAACTCCTCTGTGTACTGACCCCAACTTGAAGTCATGGAAAATGTCGTAACTTTTACCGTAACTGTAAAATCTAAATTAAGTGTTCATGACCTATACATGCAAGCGCTAACACTGCAGAAGCACACACGAAAGGATTCATGTTTTGTGGGCGAAGTCATTGTGTAACACAAGTGGGGATGACTAAGTTTATTCAGGTGAGAGCTGAAAGAAACTGGCAGACGGAAAAAAAAAGATCACAGGAACCTCCCCCACACAGCTGCCTCCTGCTCCCCACACCTCACCCGGGTCATTTAAACGCACTTACAGAAGCACAAGAAAGAAGTGGACAATGGGAAACAAGTAAAATTATGGGGATTCTACAAAACCTTATCAGGGCAGCTAAAAATATTTACATATATACATATTTATTTATTTTTGCATCAAAATGACTTGGTATTCCACCAACAGCATCAGCACAAATTAGATGCATCTACTAGTTACACAAACTTCAAAGGCTTGGTGCTGCAGTTATGACTTTCAAACATCTGTGTTTAACTAGAATTAAGAATAAGTGAGTCAGCTAACTCCTCACCTGCTGAAGCTGTCGGATCTCATCATTGAGGTCATCCACTCGCCTCTGGTCCTCCAAGCTGAGCTGAGCAAGCAGATCTGTCCCCAGCTCAGCCTTTAGTGACTCTCTAGTGGACTCCATGGCGTGAAGGCTGGCCTCCAGACTTTGAAGACTCCGTTGCTGCAACAAACACAGAAAGAAGAAAAAAACATGAGTAGATTGTACAGGAGAGATTACGATGCGTGAACATACAGTATTGGAGCTAGGGATGCGACAATTATAGATTTTGACTGTACGATTAAAGTCTGAGTAATAATCACGGTTTCACAATTATTAAGCATTAATTATTTTCACAATAAAAAATATAAACTCATAGACATTCAAATAACGTAACAGTACAAAATAATATAAAGAAAAAGTCTCTCTCTTGCAATTAAAAGTAACCTCTGCTCTATAAACATCCTTGTGTTGTGTTAGTGTTTTACACTATTATTAACTTACAATGCCTATACAGTAGTTTAGACAACACAGACAGGAAGCAGCAATCTAACACATAATGGTCACTGATTGAAGACCTTGACAGGGGTACCTGTTGCTGTTTGTTTACACTGAACTGATTCTACGCCATGTTGCTGATTGTAAGTGACACATTTACAGGTATATGTAATTCCTAACAAACTTAATTCTTCATTAAGTAACTTGCAACTAACGTAATTAACGCTTTTCTTATGTCTTACTGGAGATCCCGCAAACAATGCACCATGTTGGACCTATTAGACTTTATAGCCGCAACTTTTTTTGGCAAGCTTTTCAAATAGATAAGCCATCGTCTTCAATGGCATCTTTTGCCTCCCAAAAATGTTTCCATGCTGCAGTCTTAAGTCTTTTTTGGGGTTGGAACAATTTGCTGCTTCGTCCTGCTGCCATTTTTAAGCTAATGTGTCAATTTTAATCGCGGTTATTAGTCAACCAGTTAATCGTTGCATCCCCAATTGGTGCTAATTCTGTAGTCAATGAAAAACAGAAAATATTTAACACTTGGTCACCTTTGGCATGAACGTCTTCTCAGATTGTTGCCTCTTCTCTTTCAGCATCTTCATCTCAGAAAGAATACTATCCCGGGAAGCCTTGAACTTCCTCTGTTGGGTCTCAATCTGCTGCATCTGGTTCATCAGTTGGTCAATCTCATTGTTGATACGTGGAAGCAGATGTTAAGGAAGTTGCCACAATAGAAAAGTGTTTACTGGTGTGTTTTAAAAAAATACTTTCGAAGTACAGTGAAACTACCGGTACATGACATAATTGTGAGCAACATAGATTAACACAAATAGACTGAAAACAAAAAGCATTGAAATACAAATGAAAGAAAACCAGTCTGAACAATCTCAGCCGTAGGTACCGTTAATTGAATAGACAGCACTATTGATTGGTCATGACTGCTACAATCCACTTGGAGGTTTTAATGAACTCTATTAACAGGCAAATCAATGAGCTGGAGGATTAATTGATTTATTAATAAGTAGTGTAGTCTTGTCCACATTACCCTTACTGAAAACAAGATATTGAAATAAGTGCAAAATGTGATAGCACACTGATACCAAACACAATTACACTACATAAACAAGGCTAAAAGAATTAGTGCTTGAGGTTTTAAACAATATCAACATGAGTTCCTCTAAAGTAGGCCTATTCAACTGGAGGCTGGTGGACAAAATCCAGCCCGCCAAAGCTTTTCATTTGGCCCACCAAACATCACCCAAATAGGCTTGAAGAAACCAACCAAACGAGGGTTGCTCATGTATGCAGAACTCCCACCATGTGTGTCACAATGAAGCAGCAGTGGGCTGAGTAGAAGTGTACTCATTCAAACCAAAAATGGAACATTCGACCAAAAAAAACAAAAGTCAGCATTTCAACAGCGACTGAACAACAATGTATGGATTAATTGACAGTGCAGTAGGAAAGCCGATGTGTTTACTTTACAATGAAGTAAACGCAGTCTCGATGGAATATGACCTTCAGGGGCACTTTCCGACGAAAGATCCAAATTTCGATGAGATTGTGTACGTCAGGCCCGAGCCTTTCAGCTCTGGAAACTGCAGCCCTCTTCAATATGTAGTTGAATATCCCTGCTTTTAAGTGCGCTGTGCTGTTGTGCTCTCAGCAAAACCTAAATAAGTGACGGGTGGGATGAATCAGTGTAATCTCATGCTCATCAACGGTGCAGAGGTGCAGAGTGGACCACAATAGGCTTTTAAATAATTGATGTCAACTGTGACTCACCACTGCGGTAGAGAAGGATGAGGTCACGCCACCTGCTGATTGGTCCTTTTTCACCTGCCGACTTGCACATATACATGACCAGGAGATGTGCGCACATACACGTACAGTACGTTGCCCGATTTACCACAACAAATGTACATCAGGCCTAAGCAAAAGTGACTGTCTTCAAAAATATTAAGTATGAAACATGTCTCCAATTTTGTATATGCGCAGTCCGGCTTTGGGGGCAACCATTTTTTAAATGAAAAGGCCAGCAAAAGTGCAGCAGTTTTAAGTTCTAGACTGCAGGTACAAGAGCACATTGGAGGACATGTCCCTATAGAACACTATTCAAGGGGCAGTTTAATAATTGGGAAAGCAAAACTACCTGTCTGAAAAATAAGGATGAGCTGTACCAACAAAAAAAGGATATGTTCAATGTTCCTGCGCAGATTCTCATTGAGTTTGGCCTCCAGCTCACCCAGCTCTTCCTCAGCCTTCCTCATGTCTTTCTGCAACTCCAGGCGAGACTTTCTGGTATCGTAATAGCCGCCTGTTAAGGCTCCTCGGTGACTCACCTGGTCACCTACAAAGTCACACAAATGTCATTTTCTTATACACCTGAGAAAGATAATGTAGGCAATGCTTTGCTATAAAACAACACGATTTAATCAGGCGCCATTTTTTTCTTCTTCTTCTGAACTGGAATAATTTTCATTGTTTTTATGACCATCACGTCATTATTCTCCCACAGTGTTGTGAAGTAAATTATATTTACAAAGCACTTTTTCTCTAGTGACTCAAAGCCCTTTACATAGTGAAACCCATTATTTACACCTTCAAGCTACATTTAAACCAGTGTGGGTGGCACTGGGAGCAGGTGGGTAAGTGTCTTGCCCAAGAACACGAGGGGTGTGACGAGGATGTCAGAAGCCTGAATCCAACCTGGAACCCTCAAGTTGCTGGCACGGTAGCTCTACCGACCGAGCCACGCCGCCAAAACTCCTTCCACAAAATACATTTTCTTGGACTTTCTCCCTTCCAAGTCATTATTCAGCCACCACAGAGACAAGTTATCACGTCATATGCTAATACATTGTAGATACGTTAAGCCCACTATAACTGTACTCACTTAGCAGAGCAGAGATGAACCTGTGGCCACGGGAAAACTTACACGGGCGGATCAATACTCGCGACATGGGGGCTAGAACTGTGCCTTGGTGCAACTACCTTAGCAGGTTCTGAAAAATATCCAAATCTAACTACAAAATCAATTGGAAGCACTGGGGTGCAGAACTGTTCCAACTATAAATGTATATTTGATTGGCTGTTAACGTGGGGTGCTGTGAGGACGACAAACAAGTGATATGTGAAGATAAGGTGACAACAGGCATGCATGCACATGATTTTATTAAATCACTCAAGTCAGGTGAGGATTAATATATTTTCAGATAAGGGTAGTAGGTACGGTTCACATTACAAGTACCGGTGCCATACACTTTTGTGTGTGTTCACATGTTTTAATATAATTTTTGTATTTGCCGTTTAACAATGAGCTGAAAATAACTGTCTAGTTTAAGTCTCATTGATAGTATTATATAGTAGACTTTGCATACATTTGCAATTCCAAGAAGATAAATCACGCCAAATACTATAGGGCTGGAGGATTATGGCAAAAATAATCATGATTATTTTGATATTGTAATCACGATTGATAACACGATCAATTACTTAGAAAATATTCTAAAAGATAGGGCTGGAGGATTATGACAAAAATAATCATGATTATTTTGATATTGTAATCACGATTGATAACACGATCAATTACTTAGAAAATATTCTAAAAGATAGGGCTGGAGGATTATGGCAAAAATAATCACGATTATTTTGATATTGTAATCACGATTGATAACACGATCAATTACTTAGAAAATATTTAAATATAGTTTTAAAAAACGGATATAAATTAGTAACAAATAAACCACAACAAGTAAAATAGTAAAAATAAATATAAAGAACAATTGCAATATAAAAACAATAAAATTATGTTTTTCCGTATTAATCCTGTTTACCTTTTACCACTTATTTTACCACCATAGAGTGTGCTTTTGTGTCATATCAGTATTCCAGGATAATGTAGCCTTAATTTTTGGACAATTAACTTTTTTCAGGAAAATTGGTCAATTAGGTTTTCTAGGACAAGGGAATCCTCCCCCATCGTGGAAGTGATGTAAAAATTACCTTCTAGCGTGATACAGTCCATGGTGAATGCTCTGGCCAGTTGTGTTGAAACTTCCATGCTGCGGCATATCAGGGTCTTCCCAAACACATGCTTAAAGGCCTTGTCAAAGTTGGTGCTGTATCGCAGCTTGCTGATCATCGGAATGGCATCCTGATACGATAGTAATACAAGAATGTATAAACATGGGGTAAATGCACTACATACGATAGGGTCAAATAGGATTTAATGACAGGATAGTGTTGAATAGATATTTAGTGACAACAAAAGTACATGCTAGTCATTTTTTTATGTCAATCATATGCCTAAAAAAACCTCATTAGAACACTAAAAAGTATAATAATGCTTACGTTGGTCTCCGGGTAGGCAGTGTCCCTGACATCCAGCTTGCTTAGCGGCAGGAATGTGACTTCCCCAGGCAAATTCATCTTGTTGAACTCCATCAATATTTTGGTGCTGACTTCATCCGTCTCCACGATGTGGTAGAAGAGTCTGAACATGAAAACATGCATTACAAAATAAAACATTGAAATAAACGACAGACTCCATTTAATTAAGTGCATCGAATATTGTGCATGATCAATTATTTTTCAAAATGTATAATGCAATCCCTTTCTATACCTTTGGTAACTCAAGGCAGTAATTACCAGGAGTTATCTTACCCTCTGAGAAGCCGCCATTTTACCAATGTTGTATAAATGTGCAGAATAAATACTACATTTCAACATTGCTGTCAATGAAGATTTGCGTTAGCCTGCGATACACGTTTCTTTCAGCACGGTGTCATGCAGGTGGCTATTGCAAACAAAAACTACCTGTGCAAGCAGATATTCTCAAACATAAAATCCAAATACCGCACCTGCCTAACAGATAAGAGCTTTCAAACTAATATAGCTAATATAGACATATGTTGCCTTAGGACATATATAAGGCTTTTAATTATTTGCACTTTCATCATACGTCGCCGTCATAAGACATAATGCTTTTAATTATTTGCACTTACATCATATGTTACTGTCATAAGACAAAAGGCTTTTAATTATTTGCGGCTCCTGTATTTTTTTTGGACCAATATGGCGCTTTCAACATTTTGGGTTGCCGACCCCTAACCTAATGAATGAGGGCTTCATAAACAGATATTGTTATAGTTAAACCAGATGAGGTGTTGTTTCCTTAAGAATATAAAGAAAGCCAAACACCTAATGAATGAGGGCTTCATTAACAGATATTGTTATAGTTAAACCAGATGAGGTGTTGTTTTCTTAAGAATATAAAGAAAGCCAAAAATAAGAACAAAAGCAATCCCCACCTGGTACCAGCAGTCACCTCCACACAAGTGTAAAAGGCAGGCTCGCACTCGAAGTTATTCATGACAATGCCGTGGTAACCATTGATCACGTGCTGGTTGATGCCCTTGCGGCGAAAATGTTCAAGGACTTTGTTGATGCTGTCGCTGCCATTCAGGATAGCCTGGAGGGAAGATAACATTGATACATTTATATTAAAAATGTGACAACAGGATGGGTAGTTTAAAAGCAGAAACAACATGGGTCAGTCGCAACAGGGAGTTTGTCCATGAAATCACATGGCATCTTTTTTGTTCAGTCACTATTCGACAGGGATTAGGCTGACCAACACGCAGGGTAATTACAGTAACTGAATAAGGCAGCAAGACAAATTTGAAGTCTATAGTAAAGGGGATTAATGATTACATAATAACTATTTTGACATTGTGCCGTTTGATTTTTTTGCCATTTGCCAATTTCACACGATGCCTTCGAATGTTCGTGCATTTGAAAAGGTTTAAAAGATGCATGTCGAGAAAGGACCGCTACAGGCGCAAAACCCTGTAGAGCTGTTATGCAAGTCACAGACAGACCTTGCCGGTGGCTGCTCGAAGGAGCTGCTGTTTCTTCTCCAGGTCCTCACGCTTGGCTGCCAGGGCTTGCTGCTCTGCATTCTCCTCACGCCACAGGTAGCTGGGCAGACACACAATATCGCACATTGTTACACTTAAGTCACACCTAAAGCAAGGATACTGAAAGGCCAATCGGGTAAAGGCATATCAAGGAAGCAAGTGTAAAACACTGGTGTGGAAGCTAGATAGACACAAAGAAGTAAATTAATCTATTGTTCCAAAACAGTCATAAGGGTGTTATTGCAGAACAAAACAAACAAAAAAAATGTGTAAACTGTTGTATTACAAAATACTAGCTATGGATGATTTATAATGATGTGCCTCTAATAATGCAGTTATTATAGCATGTTTTCACCCTGTGCCTACATTTTTTATGGTTTTGTCTTTTGAAACAATTGCGTAATGGGGTATTTTTTACAAAAATTTAAGACTGATACTTACTTTCTTTCACTCTGCAGTTCGTCCTTCCGGTTCTTCACTTCGTAGTACTTTTTGTCCAACTCCTCAACTCGGGTCTTGACCTCATTTAGATCTTGATCAAGTTTCTGCAGAGACAAATAAAAGTGTGACAAGGAAAAAATTTTCATTTGTTTAAATCATTGATTTATTTTGTAAGGAAAAAATAAACATTACATATTCATATTTGATTGATCGATATATTGTATCGAGCCAAAATTGTTTAAATCGATTGATTTTATCAATACTGGAAAAAGGAAAATGTAAGAACGGCAAATTTAATATGAAGTATAGCACTTTTAACAATGAGGACGTTAACCGTTTAGTCTGTCTGGCCATCTGTGGCGTCATCAAAACAATGGCGGATACCTATGGTAGCCGAAAAAGGTTAGAACAAACGCAAATATCACAAGACTATTGAATAAATTACAACACAAAAACTTTCAGCTACAGCACAATTGCAAAATCCAAAACAAAAACGACACAACAATAACATAATGCCTCAATTTTAAACCAAAAAATACGCGATCGACAACAGAAGTGACAGCGTAGCAAGTTATGGGCCGTTAAGTGTCTGGCCATCTGTGGCGTCATCAAAACAATGGCGGATACCTATGGTAGCCGAAAAAGGTTAGAACAAACGCAAATATCACAAGACTATTGAATAAATTACAACACAAAAACTTTCAGCTACAGCACAATTTCAAAATCCAAAACAAAAACGACACAACAATAACATAATGCCTCAATTTTAAACCAAAAAATACGCGATCGACAACAGAAGTGACAGCGTAGCAAGTTATGGGCCGTTAAGTGTCTGGCCATCTGTGGCGTCATCAAAACAATGGCGGATACCTACGGTAGCCGAAAAAGGTTAGAACAAACGCAAACATCACAAGACTATTGAATAAATTACAACACAAAAACTTTCAGCTACAGCACAATTGCAAAATCCAAAACAAAAACGACTACAACAATAACATAATGCCTCAATTTTAAGCCAAAAAAAATATGCGATCGACAACAGAAGTGACAGCGTAGCAAGTTATGGCGAGGCACCCATTTTCGGAACACGACATGAAAATGTATTTCATCAAAAATAAATAGAAGAAATGGATCAAGGAGGCTATGACAATTAGGAAGCGAGGGGCCAACACCAACAGGAATGAGGCGGAATACATGCTTCCGCACAATTGGCACGCATCGGCAACGCCGGGGCGGAGAACAGATACTGTATGCCCGGGTCGGGGAACTTTATTTAGCAGGAAAATGTACTCTTAAAATGTTGGTTACTATACTTTTATTGAAAGTTGCTTGAATGTTGAAAATGTGAGCAGAAAATATTTCCTCTTGTTAATTCAAACTGAAGTGTTGGTTGCATTTTATTCACATAAGATGTAAATGCATTGGCCATTATTTTTGTGTTTACTTGCCATCCATCCATTTTCTACCGCTTGTCCCTTTCAGGGTCGCGGGGGGTGCTGGAGCCTATCTCAGCTGCATTCTGGCGGAAGGCGGGGTACACCCTGGACAAGTCGCCACCTCATCGCAGGGCCAACACAGACAACATTCACACTCAACACACTAGGGCTAATTTAGTGTTGCCAATCAACCTATCCCCAGGTGCATGTTTTTGGTGGTGGGAGGAAGCCGGAGTACCCGGAGGGAACCCACGCAGTCACGGGGAGAACATGCAAACTCCACACAGAAAGAGCCCGAGCCCGGGATTGAACCCAGGACTACTCAGGACCTTTGTATTGCCCGTATCCATAATTCATTGATATCCAACTCCCTTACAAGATATAACAGGAATACAGGAAACTTCACTTGCAGAGCCTAGTATCCAATATTTATTTTACAAACACAATTTTTTTTTTGCTAAATAAATTACTGAATCGTTTCAGATTGTATCGTTCACCACAAACTCTGAATCGGATCGTTGTGACATTGTATTGTTGCACTCCTTATATTTAAAAAAGACGTGGAAAGAAGTTTTTGTGGTAAAGTTATTCTATCCCCCCCCCACCTCTTAATACAATGTATGTTATTTCCGCTTAGACATTTTTACAACATGCAAAAAGTACCATTACTACAATATACTTACACTATACTGTTCCAGGTTTTTCTCTTTGTTGGTCTCTGTGTCCTCCAGATCTTTGTTGATGGCTGCAATCTGCCTTTTTTTATCATTAATGGCCTGGTCTAGCGACTTCAGCTCTTTCTTTATCCATTTATCCCTTTCCTCTTTGGAGGTGAACTGACTGCCACGGCCCTGCTTGGCATACAAGTCTGTCCTCTCTTGAGTAGCCTGGGCCAGTCTAGAAAATATTGTCAGGAGACAAAACATCATCTCACCAAACAGAAATCACTAATTGATTATATCGTAAGTCAAATGTATTAGATACAAATGCATTATCATGTTGACAATTGGTAGTCATTTGAAATCAAGAATGTCCATATTCTCCAATGGTAATACTAGAAAAAAGCCTTGGCATGTAGAAAATATACTTTTCCATAAAAATATCAAAGGTACGGGAGTGTATTTATAGATGTAAGTGTATATAATAACATTATGCACCCACCTAATGACCTCCCACTGCCACTGTCAAAATACAATTATTAGATGACTAACTCTTGAAACTAGGGCTGCTCCCCTGTTGCTTGGGGAACTAAAGCTGTGAGTGAGTCATCTCTACCTGGAGATACCCCGCTCTTCTTTTTCTTTCACCATATTGAATTTTGGCTCCGTCTCCTGTAGTTCTTTTTGTTTCTCCTCGATTTTCTCCAGCAACTTCTGACGCTCTTTCAAAAGGCGTTTCTAGTGGAGTGCATCGTTTTAAAACACAAGTTAAATAATGAATTAAAGAAAAAGGGAAAAAGAGTAATTACAAAAACAATATCCCACATGCATGCATGGCTATTTTTTGAGCAGTATGAATCAGGATGAGTTCACTGTGCACAATCTGTCAATATATGTTGAGGTATTTTAAACGATGCAGCTACAATTCAAAAGCAGTAGGACTGAAATAATGGGTTGCATTTGGCTTTGCATACTTTCTTCTAGCTTCACATGACTATCAAATGCTGAAAATAGAATCTTTGTAGACTTGGGAAAAGTGAAACATTAAGTTGGTCAACCCTCAAATAATCATTAAGGCTACAGATAGTGACGGCACTTTTCCATTTGCTCAAATAACATTTGGCAGATTCTAAGCCAGCAGTCTGCCTGGGACCCATCATGGTGTTCACAAAAACTGAGCCAATAAAGCTGCTGTGTATGATCGTCATACTCACACGTGCACACAAGTACACTGTAAATATGAGACCATACGGACAGTGAGTCATACCAGCTCTGCAAACATAAACCCATGCCAATAAAATATGTATAGTTTGATTATGCAGGCTGCTGCTTCGGTCTCTTAAATCACAAATAGCAACACAAGAAGAGCCTTCTTTTTGCAATAGAACTGATTTCATTACGAGCGTTAATGGTTATTATCATTAAAGAAGAAAATTAGATGCCAAGAAATTTGTTACATAATCTAATTACCGAGATATCTCATTGGAATAACAAAGACAAATGTCTACATGCAATTGTAGCTGAGGCAAACAAATAAAAGATGAACAATTGTGCACGTGATGGGGCTGTGAGTAGGGGGTACACATGCAGCGATGCAAGGGAAGCGAGTGTTGATAGTGAGCACAGTGACGCAGATGGGAGGCTTCCATACCCTCTGTTCGCTGTTGCCTGCCAGCTCATCCTGCAGGTCCTTGGCCTTCAGCTCTAGTTTGGTCCTCTGTTTAATCTGCTCCTGGCGCTCAGCCGACAATTGCTCCCTCTCTTCCTTCATGGCCGAGATCTTGGATTTTAATTCTCGCACAACACGCTCTGTCTCCTACACAAGGGCAGTTAGAGGAGCAGTTAATGCTATTCAATTCATTCATATGAGTTTAACTTCAGTTGACTTTTTAGGAAGGTACTTAATTATTATAAATTAATGTGGCCAAAAAATTGTCAGTGTTTTTTGTAGGGATTGAGTATCGTTCACAAAATATGATTATATCATACATTGTTATTTACCAAGCCAAAAAGTTTTTCTGTATAATTTTAATAACTTTGTAAAGCATTTAAAACATTGAGCATGATAAAATAAACTCGTTAAGAGCGTCACCAGATGGTTGTAGGACTGCCAGCGTTAGATGCTTCTGCCACCAACCCAACAAAGCAAACATTTGGCGTGTTTTTTTCTCTCCTACTGTTTAAAACTGTTCTTTAAACTCAAGAGTGTGAACTACACCCAATGACAGTTTGTTGATTGGTTAATTCAGCAGTTCTCGGTTATTTTCTGACATGCTACCCCAGGGAAGGGATGTCCCGATCCGATATTTGGAACGGATCGGCCGCCGATATTTGCAAAAAAATGCGTATCGGCAAGGCATGGGAAAATGCCGATCCAGATCCAGTTTAAAAAAAATTCGGTCCGTGTTTTCCAACGCACCGATTTAAATAATTCATTCCACTTTTCTGCTGCTCCCTAATTTCCGTTCCGCATTTTCCGGCACACCTTCAACACATCCACAGGTCTGTGGATTCTCACACAGTTGCTTTTAGCTGCTGGCATTACACGACAGGCTCTTCTCACTCTTTCCTGTGTCTCCCTCTCACAGACAGCAAGCGCACCTTCTTACACACGTCACATACTGTCACGTCATACGTCACATACGTATACGCCCTCTCCCAGCAGAGAGCGAGGTAGCAGCATGGCTAACATTAGCTGTGATGCTAGCGCAGGCGCTAAGGTGCGCGCCTGCTCAAGCGTCCTCTGCGCACGGCAAATCTATGCCACGCACAAAATCAAATAAAAAAAATAAGCGCATAACAATTTTCGACACACAGACATGACAGAGAAAACAGTTTTCGTCATCATTGTTCAAATATTGTAAGGTCTGTCGAGACGCTTATCTCCATTCGGTGCCACACGTCCACACCATCAAAATGCCGAGGCAAACATATCCACATCAACACCGTATGAAAAAAATAGTGATTTTTTTTAGTTGTGATTTCTCCCTCTGCATGAAAGTTTAAAAGTAGCATATATTAATGCAGTATGAAGAAGAATGTTTTAATGTAGACATGCAAGCCTTGAAAGAACATTTTGAAAATCAAGACTACATTTCCTGCAAATGGGTGCATTTCTACCCTATATTTTAACTTTAGATTTATTCTCATATCAAACTCTTTTAGTTGTCTTTTTGACACTTACATCCGGCGCCCCCCTCCACACCCTGGATTATAAATAATGTAAATAATTCAATGTGATTATCTTGTGTGATGACTGTATTATGATGATAGTATATATCTGATAGTATATATCTGTATCATGAATCAATTTAAGTGGACCCCGACTTAAACAAGTTGAAAAACTTATTCGGGTGTTACCATTTAGTGGTCAATTGTACGGAATATGTACTTCACTGTGCAACCTACTAATACAAGTCTCAATCAATCAATCAAAACACATAGAATCATCATACTGATGTGATTATATGCATCAAGTGTTCATTCAAGGCTAAGGCAAAATATCGAGATATATATCGTGTATCGCAATATGGCCTTAAAATATCGCAATATTAAAAAAAGGCCATATCGCCCAGCCCTTGTTTCAATGATGCCATTTCTGTTTGTCATGTATAATTTTGTCTATTTTGTGTTTATCCTTGAATAAACAGGTCAGTTTCTTGTTACCAACCATTGTGTATTATTCAAACTCACCTAATTCAGCTGGTTAGTTGTTATCAAGAGTACTAAAACCCTTTTCAACATGATTCTGACAACTAAGTAGGCTAAATAACTTTAAACTTTAATACATGCTCTGATAGGCCATTATCGGTCAGTATCGGTATCGGTCAATATCGGTATCGGAATGGAAGTGCAAAAACAACATCGGTATCGGATCGGAAGTGCAAAAACCTGGATCGGGACATCCCTTGCCCAGGGGACATCTTTTAAACAATTTAAATATTATTGGGAACCTGATAATATTTATCTATTCGTACAAACACTGACACAAAGTTGCTGGCACAACATTTCTGCAAACAATACCAACTATCAAAACATATTTATAAATTTAGACACACATGTACAAAGTTTTGGTAAATTGTCACTAACTCAAAAGGAAAAACGGGAATGGAATGGGAAGGACATCAATTAACATTCACGGTTACATTACAGTCGTTTCTATTATTTAATTTTTTACCTCTACTTTGTCTCTGGCATCTTGCTGAGCATCACGTAGCTGTCTGGATTTATCACCACATGTCTCTCTCTTGGAGGACAGCTGAAAAAAACAACACAAAAACATGACTATATGTTGGGATTTGGTACAACAGAAGTTGTAATTTTGATGACTTCTAAATATTCAAATAAGCAAGGAAAGAACTCTAGAAGTGATCCGGAATGGAGGTAATATTTTAACAACAATGACCTCGTCCAGTTTAGCACGGGTTTCATTGAGCTCCTGGTTGTAGATGGTGTACTCAAGGGCCCTTCTCATCTTGTCCCACTTTTGGTATTGAGCAAGCTCCTCTTTCTCATCTTCCAGAGTGTGCAGACGCTCCTCAATGTACTTCAACAGTTCATTGATCTTTTCCCTCTTTCCCTCTGATGAACACAATCATTATCATTATTAATATTTACTGCTAAAGGGACACAAACAGGGTAACTGATTAAGTGGCATAATTATCTAAGAAACTACAGTATAGTGTCATTTTTATTGGTGACAAAATTGGATTGTGTCAAAACAGCTTATTATGCCTCCAGTATTGTCAATCTGACCCCCCTCTCTGCACCAAAGCAACACAATGGGAGACAGTGTGTTGTTATATCATGGCTTGGAACCCACCTGTTTCCTTCATGAGTGAAATACTCTCCTCTTTGCGTTCATCATACACTCGTGTTCCTGCTACCTCTCTCAATAGTTTCAGACGCTGGGAGTCAGGAGCGGTGGCCATTTGGTTGATCTGGGTCAGATATGATAAAGATTTGTCAAGTACAACATTACATATTTTGTGCCTGTCATTATTTTATCGAATCTCACATCTGATGACTTACTGATTTTTACAAAGTAACAATACTTATGATGCATTAAAACACGTTCAAGTTTGATCACCTTGCCCTGCTTGACAATGTAGTAGGGGTTACAGCGGGAGAAGCCAGCACTTTCCAGAAGGTTCATCACATCATTCTTGCTGCACCAATCACAGACACCATCAAACATGTGATTACATGAATTCACTGACTCACTATTTCCTGTGATTAGGACATGGCCAGTTGCTATGCAGTAACACTTACGTCACCATCTTCTTGTCCAAAAAATACTGGTCCTTCTTTGCACCGATGACACGACGAAGGGAGACTTCCTCTTTGTCAATCTGGGGGGGTCGACACAATCACAAATGGCTGCTTATGACATCTTATCCTGCATCCACATTATCACATTTTTTTAACACCAAATTGATTTTCCAATTTAGGGGACATGCCTTTTATGAAAAAAAGTCGTAAGAAGTAGGACAACACACAGTGAAGGTGACAATTTAGACTTATTTAACCTTACAAATAACTTTCATTTATGAGAACTTAATAAAAACAATCAATAATTACAACGAAAGATGTTAGAAATTGCTATAAAACGAAAAGAGGGTAGGATTAAATAAACTGTGCTGCTTCCTACTTCTTTTAGAAAATATAGGAATGAGAAACTGGAAATACATACCATATTGTAACTGTATGCATGTGCAAAATAAACTAATGTCAAAACCATATTTTGTTGTTACAACTTGATATTAATGTGTTATATAGCTGCATGAAAAAAATCAAAAAAATCATTGAGTCACGATTTTTCTTGCTTAGAATTGACATTGCAATTCTCTTGAACCATTTTTTTTTACACATGCGTGTGCACCTACATGACACTTTTATAAAAATGATTATCATTACTTTTAGACTCCTCGTTGTCTGGTTCTGCTTTAAAGGGAACGATTTATGCAAAACTTTTCTCACCTATTCGTACCTGTTCTGTACTTGGGATCTGTATCAACTTTTCTTACCTATTGGTACCTGTTCTGTATTTGGGATCTGTATAAGTCCCAAAAATTTTAAACCATGAAGGCATGGCGAAGATGTTTATAACACACTCTTGCCTTTTCCTCCAAACGAACCATTTGGAATTTGCTCAATTTGAAGTTTTTCTAATTTGTGATATCCCCATATATGGTAAGGTTTTGCCCGTTTGCCAGCGACATAAAGCTAACACTTCAAATACAATGATGGTTGCTCACAGAGCCTGCCACACGCGCAAATCCCTGACTAATAGCAACAAAAAGTACAGACTAAAACTACCGTAATGTCAATCATGCACCTAGAGACCCCATATCCATTCACCGCTAAGACACGGCAAAACACAGTATGTAGTAATGTTTTATTTGGCTAAAGAAATGTGTCCTACATTTATATACTCTGAGCAGCACACTGTATTCTTTGTAATGTGTGCCTTTTGTGCGTAATCTTATTTTTTCACTTGTTTGCACTAATTGATCACACTCCGCAATGGCATATCAATTTTTAAGTCAGCCCTTTGTCTTTTGTACATTTTATTTTATTACTGATTACCGTATTTTTCGGACTATAAGTCGCTCCGGGGTATACGTCGCACCGGCCGAAAATGCACAATAAAGAAGAAAAAAAACATATATACGTCGCACTGGAGTATAAGTCGCATTTTTGGGGGAAATTTATTTGATAAAACCCAACACCAAGAATAGACATTTGAAAGGCAATTTAAGATAAATAAAGAATAGTGAACAACAGGCTGAATAAGTGTATGCCATATGACGCATTAACTGAGAACGTGCCTGGTATGTTAACCAACACATCATGGCAAGAGTCATTCAAATAACTATAACATATAGAACATGCTATACGTTTACCAAACAATCTGTCACTCCCGATCGCTAAATCCCATGAAATCTTCCTCCTCGGTGTCGCTCCTGGTATGCGCCCCGCTAGCGTCCATTCTTTCTGCTGCTCGATCGCCGTTTTCTGGTGCATATTTCACTACGTTCAGCTTGTAATCTACAGTATATGATTTCCTTTTCGGTGCCATTTTAGTTCAGTCCTTCTCAGTTTTTATAAGTTACCGCGATTGTTGATGTAATCCATTTTAATAGCTCCGGCAGTAGCGTATAGCATACAGCAGTTAGCATTCCAAAGCGCACAATGCACTTCTGCCATGACCCGCCCCCGCCAAATTCCTATTGGTTGGCGTGTGAGTGACGATTGCTGACGTGTGTGTGACGATTGCGGACATTTGCTTCATCGCTCACGCGAATGAGATAAATAATATTATTTGATATTTTACGGTAATATGTTATTAATTTCACACATAAGTCGCTCCGGAGTATACGTCGCACCCACGGCCAAAATATGAAAAAAACGTCGATTTATAGTCCGAAAAATACGGTAATTACTTTTATTTTAAGTTTTATTGAGAAATTAAAGCCAAGTTCACAGATGTTTAAAATAATAAGTGCAATAAAAATGTTTTACATAACGTTGTGAATAATCTTGATTATTAATTGTGATTTCAATATTAATGAAAATCATTGCAATTATTATTTTGGCCATAATTGCGCAACTCTATTTTAAGGGCTGCGTCGGTTGGGCTGTGGTGTGAAGCGGGAATAGCCGTGTGTTGCGGCTCGGGTTGTACGGTATACCGGTATTAGTATAGTACCGCGATACTAATGAATCATATTCGATACTATACCGCGATACTAATGAATCATATTCGGTACTATACTGCCTCTAAAAAGTACTGTTTTTTTAGCACTTTGCCTTTTATTTATTTTAAATGGACAACATTTTATTAGGCATTAACATTTTTGTAACAGCTGAATGAGCAGCATTTAGAAGTCGATGAAAAACTTACAGCCATTAAATATGTGTCCGCTTTATTATCCGATTAGTGGACTAATTGTTAAAATAATCGTTAACTAATCAACTATCAAAATAGTCGTTAGTTGCAGCCCTAGCGGACTGAGAGGGGGGACGCAAACAGGCTGGACAAGTTGGTAAGGAAGGCCAGTAACGTGGTGAGAGTGGAGCTAGACTCTCTGGCGGTGGTGTCAGAGAGGAGAAATCTAGCAAAGCTCCTAGCCATTATGGACAACACCTCCCACCCACTATACTCGGACCTGGCGGAGAGAATGAGCACGTTCAGTGGAAGGCTCTGACTCCCAAAATGCAACACGAAACAACACAGGAAGTCCTTCATACCGACAGCCATCAGACTGTATAATGCATATGTTCCTTTTTGACTACCGTACTTAAATGTATAATAGACTGTATTTATATTATTCACATGTGAATAATGCTGTATAATAGACTGTTATGTTTTTCACATGTGAATAATGCTGTATAATAGACTGTATTTATATTATTCACATGTAAAAATACCTAAATGTTTATTGTCTATTGTGAGCGAACTGGGTGCTGAATTTCCCACAGGGATCACAAAGTACTTTCTATTCTATTCTAGTATGTAATTTTGGCTGCATTTCTGACAGTTGTTTGTCTCCCTTATAGACCGCAGCAAATGTTACCCAGCTTGCAAAGATTGTAATGAATCCATTAGAAGAAGACAGCCTGCCGTTTCCTTTAACTTGACACAAATCAATACCTTTTTGCCATTGTAAGCCAGCATTTTTCAGGAGTAATCTCACCCTCTGAAAAGCCTCCATTTTACGAATGTATTCCAATGTTGCAAAAATGTGTAGAATAAATATTAAATTTCAACATCACGTGTTGCCTTTATTGTAAGACTTATGTAGAGATTTAATTTTTTCCGGCTCCAGACAGATTTTTTTTGTATTTTTGGCCTAGTACGGCTCTTTCAACATTTTGGGTTTGCCGACGCCTGGGCTATACTGTATGTATCCATATATACATGGTCAAGTAAAATACCCTCATTTTCAGTTTTAAATTTTGCCGTGGCGAATTGGCGAACATTAATGAGTGGCTGAATAAAAGGAACACCACTGGTGACATTTTTTTCTCTGTGACGCAAAATATGCAACGTCAACATATTTACTGTACATCACCGATGACATTGACTACCGGTACTTTTTATTTGAGTGTTTGAATATGTTTATCTTCTTCCGTTTGAATTTGTAAAAGTTTATTGTTTATTTCCATGTTAAAGGAAAAACCTGTTTTGGGTGCGTCACGTCCGACAGTGACACCACGCAAATTCACTTCATGTTGTCATATTGCTTCAATATCTCTCTGTCGAAGAGAGCGCAGCCTGTAGGGTTTTACGTGCACAATTGAATATCTTAGTTGCTCAAACAGTAAAGTGTTTATTCAAGTTTAGATTGTGAAATGCTTTTAAAGGGGAAATAGTTTAATATCTCTTTTATTCATGTAAGCATTCAAGCTAGCTAGTACTAGTTTGCTTTTCCAGTTAATGAACAGTGTCAACAGCACGTGAGTTTATCCAAGTGTTATCAATCACAGTTTTACAATCATTTTAATTTAAAACGAGAATACTAACCGTGGGAAGTTTTACTGCAGTTCATCATTATACTATTTATCGTTACTTCCCTATTGACAAATTGCCCCAGCCCTACTTCATTTGAGTCTTTCTTACCTCCAGATGTGCACAAACTACAGTGAAATCAAAATGTAAAAAATAATAGCTATAATAAATAAGATTTCGGCCTTGAGATGCAGAAAGTTATCCGCAATGGCTTGAAAAAAAAATGGTGCTTCCGTAAAAGTATATATAGAATATGGCAATGTTCTGTTGTGATACATCATATAATGTGTAGGGTTTTGAGTTTAAGGAAGGAACTAACTATGCAAATTAGATCTTAAGGAGAAATGGCTTGTGAGTCCTGGTCTAACCCAAACAGTAATACATTTCTAACTTGAATTTGTATGATATACTGCATATAATTCGTTGGATGCACAAGCAGGGAAAAACAACACAGAACGTTTGTCTGTCTTACCGGTAGACGGTTGTCAGAGTTGTCAAATATAATTTCCACAAATGCAGAAATAACACGAGGCCCAGTTCCCTCCTACAGATACATCATGGAGGGATATAATTGATGTACTTATACAAATAAATGTTTAAAATTGTGACAGAGCTTGCAGGTACTTACATGGAGCAAGGCCAAGCGCTGTTCAGGTCGAAGATGGCTGAACTCATCACTGAGCACAAACTGAATGGCTGAGGAGGACAACAAAAAGGACAACAAAAAAAGAGTGAACAGTTGCCTCCAAATGAAAGAACCGAATTACGGTATGTTGTTGTTCAGAAACATTTCATGGGGGCTCACTTACCATAGAAAAAGTTACTTTTTCCTGATCCATTTCGCCCAACTATGACAGAAGAAACAATATGAGGAGAACGTTGTCACAAAAAACAATGCAAGTTCAGCTCAATAAATTAGAATGCAAAGTATTCAATTCAGACTATGGCTATGTTCACACTGCAGGATAGGATGTCTGATTCAGATTTGTTTGTCGAATCCAATCTCTTCAAGTTTGCTGTGCACGCAATCTGACTTCAATCTAGGGCTGGACGATATATCGATATACTCGATGTATAAAAAGCCATATCGCTCAGCCCTAGGGGAAATAATTTAAAAAGCACACTTCATTCACTAATTGTGTTACAAAAAAGGTCAGGCAGAATAATACATCGGGTTGGATATAGAGAACATACAAACCCTTTATTTATTTAATCAAACCTTTAAATTCAATGATATGCTGCATTTGCAAACAGCTAAAATTAATAGAGAAATCTATAACCTGCTTCCCAAGAAATATAACCTTAGAGAAAATCTAACTTAAAACACTTGTATGCACGTACCTGTACAACTAGGCCTGAGCCAATAACAAATTCTGATGGACGATATATTTACTAACAAATTTTGCCCCACACTTCACAAATTACGGTTGTCTGTTCGACATATTCCCGCTTGAAGCCAAACCACCGCCAGACGATAGACCCCTGCTGTTTTTCTTGGGAATTAATTCTTCCTTCATTTGTTACCAGATTTACATCTTCTTTCTCTCGTATTACCACTCGCACCACAGCTAACGTTACCCATGCCGCTACCTCTCTGCTCCGCGAGGGCGTATATGTATGTGACGTATGTAAGAAGGTGCGCTTGCTTTATGTCTCTGTGAGAAGGAGACACAAGAAGGAGTGGGAAGAGCCTGTAGTGTAATGCCCGCAGCTAAAAGCAACTGCGTGAGAACGTATACTCAAATATCACGATATAGTCATTTTCTATATCGCAGAGACAAACCCGCGATATATCGACCAGCCCTAATTTCCCCATATTTCTACACAATAACTCAGATGTGGTAACACAAGTGAGCAACAGAGAATATAAAGTGATTTGTGGTCTAGAACATATTTTGCTTTGTTCATTATTTAAATATTTACTGCCACCTTGTGTGGTATATCTATTATGAGATTTCCAGATCATTTTCTCAAACATAATTACACCCATCTAATTAGATACTGAATGGTTTAAGGCAAAGGGCTGGAAAGTTCTGAAGTGGCCATCAATGAATCCAGATCTAAATCCTATAGAACAAGGGTCCCCACACTACGGCCCGAAGTCCCAAGTAAAAAAATTTAAAAAATGGTTTTTTGGGGTTTTTTTTCAATATTTTAAATCTGTCCATTCAAATCCATTTTCTACCCCTTGTTACTCTCGGTGTCTCCGAGCCGCTCAGGCAAATCATATTGTCTAAAAATGCCTTTTCCCATCGATAACGTGACATCATCGCGCTTGGAAAAAAAATACATATACAGTATATATATATATATATATATATACATACATACATACATATACATATATACACAGCACGGGCCCAGGACAGGTTTTTTTTACCAAATGCGGCCCCTGAGCCAAAAAGTTTGGGGACCCCTGCTATAGAACATCTGCGGACAGATCTAAAAACAGCAGTTGGGAGAAGACATCCTTCAAATCTGAGAGACCGGAAGCAGTTTGCAAAAGAACAGTGGTCCAAAATTCCAGTAGCAAGATGTAAAAAACTCATTAATGGGTACAGGAAACGATTGATTTCAGTTATTTTTTCCAAAGGGTGTGCTACCAAATATTAAGTTGAGGGTGTCAATAATTTTGTCCAGTCCATTTTTGGAGTTCTGTGTAAAATAATACCAGAATTGGCTTTTTTTTTTTGTGTGCTGTTCCAAAACAAACTACGGTAACATGTGAATACCAAAGTATTTGTAATTTCAACAATTTTCTGGGAAAAGTGGTGCATTATCTGACAGAAATGCAGGGGTGCCAATATTTCTGGCTATGACTGTAGAGATGCACTTGTATGAGCCTTTTTTGTCAACGTTAATGAGTGCTTGTCTTCATCACAACAATAGCCTGACGACAACAGTCTAATGAACTAAGAAGTGCAAATTATGCAAGACGTCAATACCCACCGATGACATTGTGCTTGGAGCTGAATGGATCTACCACAGTCTGGTCCCTGTAACTTCGGAACCCCTGGATGATGACCTGCACAAATAAACAAAAATCGTCATCTGTCAGAGTACGCTACAAAGCAACTATCTTCTGTGCATGAATTTCACCACCAGTGTTCTGTGTTTTATTAAATACTTAGGCTACCATTCATATAAACAATACATATACAGGGCTCGAATTTAACCACGGCAATTGGCGCGACTGCATTCTCATTTGCCGTAATGCCCATAAAAATTGACCAACATTTGCGGTAACAACTTGCCGTGACCGCCTTTGACTTTTCACTTGGTAATGGACGAGGGGTATAATGGTCAATGGCATAATGATAATTCGCGAGGAAATTCCAGACGGTTAGTCACACAGTCTCCTTTATAATACGCCATCATTTATTCATGCATGTTAGATTACATGAAATCAGGCGCATGCGAAATAACGTTGTTTGGTTCATTACTCATGATGGACTAACAACGTTAATTTCGTTTGGAGGGTATCCCTTTGGAGTATACTTAAGACAACAGACTTGCATGTCACACTAAGGGTGGCTGTATAAACAACGCCAACACTGTTATAAACCTGTGCCATATAGTGAGACCACACTAAACAACAATGACAATTACATTTCGGGAGAATATTTGTACCGCAACACAACATAAACACAACAGAACCCATTCCCAGAATGCCTTGCAGTACCAACTCTTCCGGAACGCTACAGTCATTTTCCCTCGCTTCCTGCTGTGTGTTTAAGAGCGCATTGCTGTTATATGGAGACAGGTGTGGACAATATTGGAGTAACTTGTCCCCACACTAAAAGTATACAGCGAAGGAGAACAACTACCGGTATATGATGTTACTTCCATTTTGACAATACAGCGTCCATCAGCTGCTGTGACTGAGAGTTAATGAGGTGAGGAAACACGCTGTCACTCCTGGTTTTTTGTTGTTGTTGGCCAAACTGTCGTACTGCACCACAAGGGGGCATTGGAGAAGAACACATCTTGTTTATTAGACTTCATCTTCATTAGCCAAACTGCTTTGTGTTTTATTTTGATATCAAAAAGTAAACGCCATGTATTGTTTACATTACTTGTGTTTTTTTCATGTCACAAAAGGTATTACCGTATTTTTCGGAGTATAAATCGCTCAGGAGTATAAGTCGCACCTGCCGAAAATGCATAAAAAAGAAGGAAAAAAACATATATAAGTCGCACTGGAGGATAAGTCGCATTTTTTGGGGAAATTTATTTGATAAAACCCAACACCAAGAATAGACATTTGAAAGGTAATTTAAAATAAATAAAGAATAGTGAACAACAGGCTGAATAAGTGTACGTTATATGACGCATAAATAACCAACTGAGAACATGCCTGGTATGTTAACATAACATATTATGGTAAGAGTCATTCAAATAACTATAACATATAGAACATGCTATACGTTTACCAAACAATCTGTCACTCCTAATCGGTAAATCCCATGAAATCTTATACGTCTAGTCTCTTACATGAATGAGCTAAATATTATTTGATATTTTACGGTAATGTGTTAATAATTTCACACATAAGTCGCTCCTGAGTATAAGTCGCACCCTCGACCAAACTATGAAAAAAAACTGCAACTTATAGTCCGAAAAATACGGTACATTAAAAACCATTTGACACATCATTTTGTTAATGTTTTATTGTGTATAGTTAATTCCTATACCACATGTTTCTGCTCAAACTCTTAATGGATCTGTCCCGATACAGCCTTTACATGTACACAACTTAAATTTAAAAAAATATACTTACCTCTATCAAAAGGTAAAAAATAGAGACAAAGGCATCATGCCATGACAAAAAGCTGACACGTTTATATTAGTAATGAATAAAAAAAACGTACTTATATATACTGTATATAACTCATTTATATATACACTCACACACACACACACACATATATATATGTGCCAGTGTTTCCCACAGGACAGGCATCGATTTGCGGTGGTGTGGCCGGCTGGCCGGCCGGGGGGGGGGGGGGGGAGTTGGAATATAATTACAACACTTTATGTACATTTTTATATACAGATTTGAACAATTAGTTATTCACTGAAATATATTAATTGTGGTTCTTACAAAAAATATATCTTATAAATGTCTCTTAAAGCTCTGCCCCTTTAATTAGTGCATACTAAATAATTTAACTTTAGCCTACTCATTATTTTATTTTCAAATTTACTAGCCTGTGGAAAAAGTTAATGTTGATATTTACCTCAGAAGGCTGCAAATAGAAAAGAGGCATTCAATTTTTATTTAAATTGTATTTGATATGCCATTGATATTTTTTAATTATTATTATTATTATTATTTGAAACTCAATTTTGCATTCCGCCCGATTGTAGCTGAGATAGGCAACAGCGCCCCCCGCGACCCCAAAGGGAATAAGCGGTAGAAAATGGATGGATGGATGGAGTTTGCATGTCACTATAAAGTTATATAAGCCTTGCTTGTTCAATATTTAATGCAAAACTTGTTTGGGTCCCTATTAAAAGGTTAATTTGTTCAACCTTGGCCCGCGGCTTTGTTCAATTTTAAATTTTGGCTCACTCTGTATTTGAGTTTGACACCCCTGGTATACACCGTTTTGATAATACCTCCTGTGGTCTGGACTGTAGGCCTACCTCCTCTCCAAGTCGAGCCCTTTTCGGCCGTTGGAAATATTTTTCTATACTCATCTGTGTGAAGGAGTGAACATCCAACATTAGAATTTATTACTAACAACAGAACCGCTCTATGTACAGTGCCGTCTAACCTTAAGCGGCAGCAGCTCAACACATGCAGGAGCCAGTGCTCATGGCTTATATCTTACTAAAATCCTTCCCGTTGACTATTTACAACACTACACAGTATTTATTATTATTATTATTATCTATAACTACATTTAAATGGCATTGCATACATGTAAAATTAAATGCTATTTCACATTATTTGACCAGTAGCAGTTACACTCATCTGAACAGGTCAGCCACCTGTTTAAAGCCTAATCACAGTTGACATCTTGAAATGAAGGGCCTTTAATGGCCAACACATTAACCTGGACAGCTTTTTAAGAGCTGCTTGGCTCAGATTTTATTCTTTTCATTGCATTCACATGCTGCAGTGGACAGTGGACAATTTAGCTCCAGTATTAATGCAATATCTGAAGCACCGTCTCCACGTGTGTATATTGACAACAGGGTTATAACCTGGACACGTTAGCTCGTCGAATGAAAACACCTGACTGTTACTACGTGCGTCTGCCCCGCCCCCCGAGCAAACAGCGGCGATGTTAATAAAGCAGCGTCAGGCTGCTCACGTCGGTGAAACGCCAAGACGTCTTACCCTCGTATTTTCATCCGGTCGGTCCGTTCCGTCCTCTTCTTCTTCTTCTGGCGCACCAGGTGAATGAATTGCTATTGGCGAGTTACAATGCATAGTAGGCTACCGCCACCTACTGCACCGGTGTTGTAACTACAAGCTCCATTCACAGACAGAGTCTCATTGCTTTTATGAGCGGTAGAGCGAGTCAAAAGCCGAAAAATCCATTTGTGGCGGACGTAATTCTATCGTGGCGGGCCGCCACAAATAAATGAATGTGTGGGAAACCCTGTGTGCTGCTCGTCAGGGGATTGCATATATATATATATTTATATATATATATTAGGGCTGTGAATCCTTGGGTGTCCCACGATTCGATTCAATATCGATTCTTGGGGTCACGATTCGATTCAAAATCGATTTTTTTTCCAATTCAACACGGTTCTCGATTCAAAAACTATTTTTTTCCCCGATTCAAAACGATTCTCTATTCATTCGATACATAGGATTTCAGCAGGATCTACCCCAGTCTGCTTACATGCAAGCAGAGTAGTAGATATTTGTAAAAAGCTTTTATAATTGTAAAGGACAATGTTTTATCAACTGATTGCAATAATGTAAATTTGTTTTAACTATTAAATGAACCAAAAATATGACTTATTTTTTCTTTGTGAAAATATTCCAATATTTTCACAAATATTGGAGGGTATCCCTCAAGCTTGTGTCAAGCTTATGAGATGTGATGCAAGTGTAAGCCACTGTGAGACTATTGTTCTTTTTTTATAAATGTCTAATGATAATGTCAATGAGGGATTTTTAATCACTGCTATGTTGAAATTGTAACTAATATTGATACTGTTGTTGATGATATTCATTTTTGTTTCACTACTTTTGGTTTGTTCTGCGTCGTGTTTGTGTCTCCTCTCAATTGCTCTGTTTATTGCAGTTCTGAGTGTTGCTGGGTCGGGTTTGGTTTTGGAATTGTATTGTTATGGTATTGTTGTGTATTGTTTTGTTGGATTGATTAATTTTAAAAAATTCAATAAAAATCAAAAAAATTAACAATAAAAATCGATTTTTTAAAAATGAGAATCGATTATGAATCGCACAACGTGAGAATCACGATTCGAATTCGAATAAACATTTTTCCCACACCCCTAATATATATATATATATATATATTTAGAAAATCCCCTAACGAGCAGGGAAACATGTAGGGATGATATAGCCTCTGTGTTTTTTGGTGCCCTAAAATAGGAGCCCTCCTTTAAGGCAACACTTACCTTGACTTAAAAAGGTAAAATTCGAGACCTGCATATAAAAAGTACTTACAAATAGAAACTAAGCAATGCATAGTTTGGAGAAGTGTGCAGCCTCAGTTAGCATTAGCCATGTAGCGTCAGCCTAGCCTCTTTGAAAAGGGGCGGGCGAGTTTGGTTTAAAAGCGTGCGTGCTTTCGTTAACTATATGAGTTTTTGTATGCAAATAAAGTTAAGGCCTCGGATTCAGCATTAAACCGACACACTCTAAACGGCGTTCATTCGCTGGATAACATTAAGCTAGCCCGGGCAGGCTAACATTTAGCTAGTCGGCCCGCTAAGAGGGAGAGAAAACAACAGTGTTAGTTTACCTGTTTGATGTACATGGTCGTCTAGTTCTGACGTATCCTTGGCCAAATTCGGAGGCAACCTTTCGCCCCCCACTAAAATTGGAGAGGCCAGGTATGTCAAATCCCCGCAGGAGTTGAAATATTACAGTTTGTGCATTCAAAAGTGGTGAAGAAAACACGGAAAATGGCGGCGGGGGGCGGGCTGTAATGGATCATACCATAGTGTAAAAACAGGGGGAGAATGGTTGTATATGAAAATGACAACACACGACACTTATCAATTATGTTCAAATCATGGATAGATGCGTATGTATTACTTCTGAAAAGTACACTTTTAATCTGTTTATATCGTGTAAGCGTGAATAAAAAGCGGATTTAAAACCTGTGTTCTTTGACTACGTACCTATTTGTAACATGGTATGGACCGACTGTCTTGTCTTCTAGGCGCCAAAGGCAGGCAAGACGATAGTGGCGGGCATTTGGTGTCGACTCGATACCAAGTAAACATAGGTCAGGGACTACTGATACCGGCACCATTTACTGGCACTTTTTTTCAACATCATTGAATAAAGTTTGTGATTACTGCTTCAAACTAGTGATCATAATTATAAACAGAAAAACACAGCATAGTTTGTTGTAACTGTATGCATGTTGAAAATAATTAAACTACAGTCCTCCCTCGTTTATCAACTGGTCCCACCCATATGTAAGTATGAATCATTCATTATAAATGGAATATTTTCATAACTAGAATTAAAATACGTTTTGTCAACATTATGAGAGCCCATGAATTGATTAACGTGGACCCCGACTTAAACAAGTTGAAAAACGTTTTCGGGTGCTACCATTTAGTGGTCAATTGTACGGAATATGCACTGTACTGTACAATCTACTAATAAAAGTTTCAATCAATCAAAAAAAATATTTGGACATGAAATAACACGCTTTTAATTCAATATAATATTGTTGTCTGAGGCTGAGCCAATCAACAGCCATTATACTGAACAGCGTACTGTAATTAGTTTGGTTTCCCTTAGTGGCCTAAACTAGCGTAGTATTGATAGTTTGTTTATTGTGCCGTTTATGCTTGAAAATGCTTAATTCCGGACCAACATTTTTTTTTAAATATGCTGAAAAAAATCCCCCCCCCAAAATCTGCGATGCGGCAAAGGCCCAATATTAAAAGCGCATTGTGGCGATGGACTGTAGTACCATAATATTATATGTGATCAACTAGAGATGTGTACGAGTACTGGTATGTTTTGGTACCGGTCCAAATGATATTTGTCTGTATTTTTTTTATCCGTCATAATTATGACACACAATGTCAAATTCATTCAGGTGCGGCCACCATACGCATACAAAAAAACACGGGTAGGATGTGATAATCAGCTTGGAATAATCACAAATAAGGAAGCAACACCGCACAAAAGTTTGGAACACAACAATTGTTTCTTCTTAAAAGTCTCTCAAAGTCACACACGCTGTAAGAGTTAGCTTTAACCAACCGTCCTCCGATCGACCCAATAATCCACAGACCTATATTAATCCAATAAATTAAAAAAATGAAGAAATATAACAACCCATAAAGTTGCTCTGAAGGAAGATAGCATCCTCTGACAGGTCTATAGTCGCCGTCTGACGTCACTCCACAGCGCCACGTTTGTGCGGCATCAAAACACAACTTGCGTGCTAATTGGTGGTATTGATTTATTTGATGTATCTGTGGTCTGTGCTTTGAACATAATATTATTATTTCAGGCCAAGTTGAATTGTAATGAATGTGTGGTCTTTACAAGATGATGACATAACAACTGCATTAGCAAACATAGTTGAGTTTTTTTACAACATAAAAAGTAGGTGTTGATAAAAGACTTCCTTGCTGTGAGATGTTACAGGATGTTGGTGGTGTACAACCTTATGTGTTAATAACCAAATGCTGTTTTTCACATCTTTACGCCAATTAGATGAGAGCACCAAGGAATATCGATATTGGTAACCACATACATCTCTATTAATAACCAAATGTTTTAAATTATTGTCACTTTTTGTCCTCAACAAGCAGGCAATGAAAGATACGGTAACACTTTAGTATGGGGAACATATTCACCATTAATTAGTTGCTTATTAAAGTAACAAATACTTAATTTAGAGTTATTTGGACACTAGGGGAACATATAACATACTAATAAGCAATAATTCTGAGGTTATTGAGGGAAGACTCTTAGTTAATGGCTTACTGGTTGTATAATAAGGCCATGCAGGATAAGGTATTAATAAGTACTTAATAATGACTAATTAAGAGCCAATATGATACTAATTTGCATGTTAATAAGCAACTAATTAATGGTGAATATGTTCCCCATACTAGTAGAAGCATTTAAGTCCCATCTTAAAACTCATTTGTATACTCTAGCCCAGGGGTCACCAACCTTTTTGAAACCAAGAGCTACTTCTTGGGTACTGATTTATGCGAAGGGTTACCAGTTTGATACCCACTTAAATAAATTGCCAGAAATAGCCAATTTGCTCAATTTACCTTTAACTCTATGTTATTATTAATAATTGGACGGTTTAAAAGAGGAGAAAACACGAAAAAAATAAAATACAATTTTGAAACATAGTTTATCTTCAATTTCGACTCTTTAAAATTCAAAATTCAACCGACAAAAAGAAGAGAAAAACTAGCTAATTTGAATCTTTTTGAAAATATTCAAAATATAATTTATGGAACATCATTAGTAATTTTTCCTGATTAAGATTCATTTTAGAATTTTGATGATATGTTTTAAATAGGTTAAAATCCAATCTGCACTTTGTTAGAATATATAACAAATTGGACCAAGCTATATTTCTAACAAAGACAAATCATTATTTCTTGTAGATTTTCCAGAACAAAATTTTTAAAAGAAATTCAAAAGACTTTGAAATCAGATTTAAATTTGATTCTACAGATTTTCTAGATTTGCCAGAATAATTTTTTTGAATTTTAATCATAATATGTTTGAAGAAATATTTCACAAATATTCTTCGTCGAAAAAACAGAAGCTAAAATGAAGAATTAAATTAAAATGTATTTATTATTCTTTACAATAAAAATAAAAAAAATTCACTTGAACATTGATTTAAATTGTCAGGAAAGAAGAGGAAGGAATTTAAAAGGTAAAAAGGCATAGGTGTTTAAAAATCCTAAAATAATTTTTAAGGTTGTATTTTTTCTCTAAAATTGTTTTTCTGAAAGTTATAAGACGCAAAGCAAAAAAATAAATGAATTTATTTAAACAAGTGAAAACCAAGTCTTCAAACTCTTTTCTTGGATTTTCAAATTCTATTTGAGTTTTGTCTCTCTTAAAATTAAAAATGTAGAGCAAAGGGAGACCAGCTTGCTAGTAAATAAGTAAAAAAAAAAAAAAAGAGGCAGCTCACTGGTAAGTGCTGCTCTTTGAGCTATTTTTACAACAGGCCAGCGGGCGACTTATCTGGTCCTTACGGGCGACCTGGTGCCCGCGGGCATCGCGTTGGTGACCCCTGCTCTAGCCTTTAAATAGACCCCCTTTTTAGACCAGTTGATCTGCCGTTTCTTTTCTTTTCTCCTCTGCCCCGCTCTCCCTTGTGGAGGGGGCCGGCACAGGTCCGGTGGCCATGGATGAAGTGCTGGCTGTCCAGAGTCGGGACCCGGGGTGGACCGCTCGCCTGTGCATCGGTTGGGGACATCTCTGCGCTGCTGACCCGTCTCCGCTCGGGATGGTCTCCTGCTGGCCCCACTATAGACTGGACTCTCACTATTATGTTAGATCCACTATGGACTGGATTTTCACAATATTATGCTAGACCCACTCGACGTCCATTGCATCCGGTCTCCCCTAGAGCAGGGGTCGGCAACCCAAAATGTTGAAAGAGCCATATTGGACCAAAAATACAAAAATAAATCTGTCTGGAGCTGCAAAAAATTAAAAGCCATATTACATACAGAGAGTGTGTCATGAGATATAAATTGAATTAAGAGGACTTAAAGGACACTAAATGATCTCGAATATAGCTACAAATGAGGCATAATGATGCAATATGTACATATAGCTAGCCTAAATAGCATGTTAGCATCGATTATCTTGCAGTCATGCAGTGACCAAATATGTCTGATTAGCACTCCACACAAAATTTGTCCCGGGAGGTTTTCGGGAGAGACGCTGAATTTCGGGAGTCTCCCGGAAAATCCGGGAGGGTTGGCAAGTATGCCCCCAGGGGTACGCGTACCCCCATTTGAGAACCACTGCCCTAGAGGGTCCTCTCCAAGATTTCTCATAGTCATACACATCGACGTCCCATTGGGTTGTGAGTTTTTCCTTGCCCTTATGTGGGCTCTGAACCGAGGATGTCGTTGTGGTTTGTGCAGCCCTTTGAGACACTTGTGATTTAGGGCTATATAAATGAACATTGATTGATTGATAAAGTGTTACCAAAGATACTTGCTGCATTATGCTTTCACTGACAGTGACAGGCTTGGTATATTCATTCAATGATTCAACGCACCAACGTCATGTTTTCAACTGAAACCTTTTATTAAACACGTTGACATTATTGGAAAAACAAAAATCACAAATATTGCCATTTTAAATAAATTAGATTCAAATGCTTCGCCGTATTTGTGACTACACAGAGGAATCACGCTATCAACCTAAGGCATGAATATTGCAAGTTGAAGTCGCTGCAGTACAGACAACGTCAAGTGTCGTCCTATGAAATGTGGATCTCCAAGTGTTCTGCTGGTGTCGAGCCCAGGCAAACAGGGACCTTTACATCTGAATCCATTTTCAAGTAACACTACGAGCAGTCCGTTCTTTTCGGTCGTGTGTGGCTTTTTTTTTTTTTTTTTTAAGGCAGTGCAGTTATTGGGCTCAGTGTGAATTGGTGGCGGACCGGGGACTGCAGGCAAGAGGTAGGGAAAGTGAATACAGACGGCTCGAAGGATTTGGTGTTGAAAGCGGTGATGTCGCTGGCGAAGAAGGACGCAGACTCTAGGACGCTCGGCGTGGTGGGCTCCGGCGTGGCGGCGTGCGCCGGCGCCGTGGAAAGGACCTCTGATTCGAACTGCAGCAGCTGGCCCATGAAACTAAAGTTGGGCGAGACCACGGCCCGCCGCTGCTTGATGATGTCGAATGCTGCATCCAGTCTCAGCTGCTGGGTTCTCATGATGTACGCCATGCAGATGGTGGGAGAACGTGAGATGCCCGCTTCACAGTGGACCAGGACCTTTCCCCCCGTTTGCTTCACGTGGTCTGGAGGACAAAAAAAAA
This sequence comes from Nerophis lumbriciformis, assembly GCF_033978685.3. Classification (NCBI taxonomy): domain Eukaryota; kingdom Metazoa; phylum Chordata; class Actinopteri; order Syngnathiformes; family Syngnathidae; genus Nerophis; species Nerophis lumbriciformis. The sequence continues at coordinate 17,306,961 of NC_084574.2, forward strand.
GCACGCCGGTCAATGATTTGAGATCGAGGCCCAAACATTAACAATGTAGTGAGGAACACAAACTGCTTTGTCAGGAAACTTATTTGGATTTTTAAAGTCAAGTGACTAGAAAATACACCTCATATATATACATTTTAAAGGGGAACATTATCACAATTTCAGAAGGGTTAAAACCATTAAAAATCAGTTCCCAGTGGCTTATTTTATTTTTCGAAGTTTTTTTCTAAATTTTACCCATCACGCAATATCCCTAAAAAAAGCTTCAAAGTGCCTGATTTTAACCATCGTTATAAACACCCGTCCATTTTCCTGTGACGTCACATGGTGATGCCAACACAAACAAACATGGCGCATAGAACAGCAAGCTATAGCGACATTAGCTCGGATTCAGACTCGGATTTCAGCGGTTTAAGCGATTCAACAGATTACGCATGTATTGAAACGGATGGTTGTAGTGTGGAGGCAGGTAGCGAAAACGAAATTGAAGAAGAAACTGAAGCTATTGAGCCATATCGGTTTGAACCGTATGCAAGCGAAACCGACGAAAACGACACGACAGCCAGCGACACGGGAGAAAGCGAGGACGAATTCGGCGATCGCCTTCTAACCAACGATTGGTATGTGTTTGTTTGGCATTAAAGGAAACTAACAACTATGAACTAGGTTTACAGCTTTGAAATACATTTGGCAACAACATGCACTTTGAGAGTGCAGACAGCCCAATTTTCATCAATTAATATATTCTGTAGACATACCCTCATGTCAGCAGGCCAGCTAGGGTCGATATTCTTCTCTTGATCATCTTCGGTGGCATAAGGGACGGTGTGCGCCAAGACATCCAGGGGGTTTAGCTCGCTCGTCTGCGGGAACAAACTGCCGCCATTGTTTGCCGTGCTACCGAGGTCCTTTGTCCCTGAATTGCTCACACACTCCGGCAGATTCAATGGGGGTCTGGCGGCAGATTTCTTTGACTTTATCGTTGGAGATGCATCTGCTTTGAGTGTCGCAGGATATCCACACATTCTTGCCATCTCTGTCGTAGCATAGCTTTCGTCGGTAAAGTGTGCGGAACAAACGTCCAATTTCTTGCCACTTTCGCATCTTTGGGCCACTGGTGCAACTTGAATCCGTCCCTGTTCGTGTTGTTACACCCTCCGACAACACACCGACGAAAGTGAGAAAATGGCGGATTGCTTCCCGATGTGACGTCACGTTGTGACGTCATCGCTCCGAGAGCGAATACTAGAAAGGCGTTTAACTCGCCAAAATTTACCCATTTAGAGTTCGGAAATCGGTTAAAAAAATATATGGTCTTTTTTCTGCAACATCAAGGTATATATTGACGCTTACATAGGTCTGGTGATAATGTTCCCCTTTAAGGAATTGCTTTACCCTATTCAAGATTCAAGATTGTTTATTGTCATATGCACAGTTAAACAGACAGTTTGCCGTACAATGAAAATCTTACTTTGCTAGTCCACCCTTCAACAAGTCACACGGTACTTAGGTAAAAATAAAAATGTATACACAAGGCACAGTAAGTAGCATTACATCATTGCACAATCTGATTGACAGTCAACAGTATAAATATGGAGGTGACATTTGGTCACAGCAGCAGTTAAAGTGTCTTTAGTGATCAAAGGTGAAAAGTGTCTACAGTGACGGTTCACAGTTCGGGGGTGGTCATGGTAGCTGTCTTTTGTCCAAAAAGAAAAAAGTAAAACGGGTGGGGGGGAAGCTAGCATTCATAAGTTAGTCACCCTATACCCACTAATTATGCACAGGTGCGTCAAAGTAAGTGGCGAAGATGGGCTTTTGTGGAGTTTCAAGCTTTTTTTTGTCTGTCATTTAATCAGTGATTCTCAAACTGTGGTACGCCAAAGAATCACTTGGTTAAATATTCAAACACAGTGTGACTGTTCAAACTCTGTGTTATGTTACAGTGACCAAACAGATGCAATATGCTTGTTAAATAAAACCTTTGTCTTGTTTTTAATGAATACTTAGGCCTAATGTGTTACTGTATTTTAATGTTGGTCATTGTGGTGACACTTGGAGAGCCGATTGTTTTCTGAGAGGGTACTTGGTAAAAAAAATAAAATAAATAAAAAAAAAACCCACTGATGTAAGTTATAAAATACGACGTCATAAATGTTAATGTGAAATTAATATAGCCGTGAATGTTTAATAATAGACAACGTTTACTTACACCCTCCTATTTGTACCGCCGGGATAGTGGAACTCATCACTTCACACAAACGTCACTTTTAAGCATTCACACACAGCACCGACATTTTGGAACAACGATAATCTATAAAATAAAATATAATAAATATTTTTGTGGCTGCATAGGAGAAAGTTATGTATAAGTTTCACTTTTGCATCTCATTGTCCGTAACTGTGGTGCATTCAAGGAGCCTCGATTAAAGTTATAAACAAAGGCGACACTAGTTTTAAAAGACGGGGGGAGACTTAACTCCCAGGAGATTCACTAATAATGACATCATCATGATGATGTATCATTAATCACTTAATTCCACATGAATCAGCTCATCTCCACATTACACTCTGAGGGAAAGGAAATAGTGATTATAATCATATTCAAGTGAGTAATGACAATATGAATATTCTAATTCATGTATATTAAATCTGTAGGCACTTTTTAAATGATTTCGGGGGTTTTTCTCAATAGGTTCTTGATATGTTAATCCCATCTTTAAGACTTAGACTTAGACAAACTTTATTGATCCACAAGGGAACTTGTTCCAAATTGTTTAAAAAGACAAAAAAATGTGTTTTACGAAGCTGGTTTCAACCAAACCCATGCAATAATTAGTTTTTTCATGCATGTAAACATACCAAGTGTGTGTGTGTGTGTGGGGCTTTAGGTTTAGGGTGGGATGGGGGTCCAGAGTTCAGTGCTACCCCCATGCTTACTCCAACCCACTAATTATACACATTACAGTTACGTAAACAGCATAATAGTAATTATCCATACTATTTGAAATAAATCTTTGGTTGATTATGAAACCATTGTGGGGGCGATGGGTGGTGTCGATGTGACACCGGAGGGCATCATTGAAAGTCCGAGCACTCCTAAGTGAATGAGGTCGTTCTAAAACCATATCCGCCTGTCATGGTCATGAATAAGTGATTTACATTTTAACCACTTCCCTCGCAGGTCATGTCAATCATGACCATAACTCATCCTCATCCTGTCATTTCAAAGGAAGGAGCAATAATGTTGACTTTTGCCCACTAAATCAGCGGTTCCCAAACTATTTTTTGCCACGCCACATTTTGGCACATAAGAATAGATCATACATCGAGGGTGTGTACAAAAAATACAGTGTAATCCGACAATAACATGGTTTGCAGTCAAACATGTGTATTCTTTATAATGAAAACAGAAACAGGAGGTTACATTTCAACAAAAATATCAAGGCTTTGTGTTCACCAACATGAAGTGTGTGTTATTGTTAGGTAATGATTATTTATAGCATTTCAGCGTTTGCTCATTTGCAGGTTTCTTTTTTGTTTAGTAATTTAATTTGAGAGGCCAGAAAAAAGCGACAAATGTTCATTGTCACTTTTGTGTCACCCTCCCCCATTTTGGTGCATCGCTTCATTTTCTTTGTCTGCTTTTTTTTTTGTCATTGTCTCTTCCCCAAACGTCATAAAACCCATTTTTATTTTCTGGCTTTTAAAACGGTGTGAGTCGTGTGGTCCTCTGTGTCTTTAATTGGACCCATTACCCCCCTGCTTGGCACTCAGCATCAAGGGTTGGAATTGGGGGTTAAAGCACCAAAAATGATTCCCGGGCGCGGCCACCACTGCTGCCCACTGCTCCCCTCACCTCCCAGGGGGTGGAACAAGGGGATGGGTCAAATGCAGAGGACACATTTCACCACATCTCGTGTGTGTGTGTGACAATCATTGGTACTTTAACTTTAACTTTATTCTATGTTATAGATGAGTTTTTACATATTTTGATGTTTTTATTGTTATTATTATCATAATTTTATATTATCAAATTTTATTTATTTATTTAATTATAATTTTTTAAAATTGATTTTATTATTATATCTATTGTTATTTTAAATGATCGCATCTAAATGACTTTTTATGTTTTTAAGCCATTATTAGTGCATTGTTTAATTGTATTTTTTTTTAAATTGTATTGTTTTCACCCCCAAACATCTTAAAACCCATTTTTATTTTCTGTCTTTTAAATCAGCGTGAGTCGTGTGGTCGGTCCTCTGTGTCTTTAATTGTTTTATTCTATTTTATAGTTTAGTTTTTACTTATTTTGATGTTTTTTATTATTATTATTGTTATCGTCATTATTTTATTTTTTTATTAAACATTTTATTTAATTATTTATAATTTTTTTCTAATTGATTTTATTATTATATCTATGGTTATTTTAAATGATCTTATCCTAATGAATGTTTATGTTTTTAAGCCAGTATTACTGAATTGTTTAATTTTATTTGTCTGGTTTTTTTTTATCGTTGTCTCCCCCAAACATCTTAAAACCCATTTTTATTTTCTGGCTTTTAAATCGGCATGAGTCGTGTGGTCCTCTGTGTCTTTAATTGTTTTATTCTATTTTATAGTTTAGTTTTTACTTATTTTGATGTTTTCTATTATTATTAGTATCGTCATTATTTTATTTTTTTATTAAACATTTTATTTATTTATTTATAATTTTTTTCTAACTGATTTTATTATTATATCTATGGTTATTTTAAATGATCTTATCCTAATGCATTTTTATGTTTTTAAGCCAGTATTACTGAATTGTTTAATTTTATTTGTCTGTTTTTTTTTTTATCGTTGTCTCCCCCAAACATCTTAAAACCCATTTTTATTTTCTGGCTTTTAAATCAGCGTGAGTCGTGTGGTCCTCTGTGTCTTTAATTGTTTTATTCTATTTTATAGATTAGTTTTTACTTATTTTTATTTATTTTATTATTATTATTATTATCGTCATTATTAAAAAATTTTATTAAACATTTTATTTATTTATTTATCATTTTTTTCAAATTGATTTTATTATTATATCTATGGTTATTTTAAATGATCTTATCCTAATGAATTTTTATGTTTTTAAGCCAGTATTACTGAATTGTTTAATTTTATTTGTCTGGGTTTTTTTTATCGTTGTCTCGCCCAAACATCTGAAAACCCATTTTTACTTTCTGGCTTTTAAATCGGCGTGAGACGTGTGGTCCTCTGTCTTTAAATGTTTTATTCTATTTTATAGATTAGTTTTTACTTATTTTTATTTATTTTATTATTATTATTATTATTATCGTCATTATTTAATTTTTTTATTAAACATTTTATTTATTTATTTATCATTTTTTTCAAATGGATTTTATTATTATATCTATGGTTATTTTAAATGATCTTATCTAAATTACTTTTTATGTTTTTAAGCCAGTATTACTGAATTGTTTGATTTTATTTGTCTGGTTTTTTTTTTATCATTGTCTCCCCCAAACATCTGAAAACCCACTTTTATTTTCTGGCTTTTAAAATCTACATGAGTCGGATGGTCCTTTGTGTCTTTTATCGTTTTATTCTATTTTATTGACTAGTTATTACCTATTTGTGTTTTCATTATATTTTTTGTTTGTTTTTTTAATAGATTTTATGATTTTATCTATCGTTATTTTGAATGCTCTTAATTGAAAATCGTGTTATTGTTTATTTTAAGTGCACCACTCTGGAAACAGTCTTGTTGTTAATAGTGCTATTATATAAATCAGGTGGATTGTCATTGTGTCGCGCTTTAGCAGAGGGGACGCATGACCCACTTTGGGAATAACCGCGGCTAAGTCGATGAATTGTAGGAGTCCTTGCTAAATGTAGGCGAAAGCTGCTCCTGGTACAAGTGGCTGCCTTATGCAATGTGCAGGCTTACGAGTGTAGGCTGCATCCTCACACAATACACAATGGCGACAATAGCAGCCAAGCAATACTGGACGAGTTCTGTCCTTGCTTATGCCTGGCTAAAAATAACCGTTCAGCATCGCTCTCCCACACATCCAACAGGCTGCCGCCCTCAGGCCCACCTGTGAGCAAACCGTCTTCCTTCCTGTTTACCCTCCCCACCCAGTCGTCCTTCATCCTCCTCCGCCTATTCATTACTGCTCAACCCACTTGTCACACTGACTGACTGCCGCCCCGGCCCCGCCCGACGGATTAGACAACTCGGGGATGTCTTTTTCCCAGCTCAGGAGGGATTCGTGAGGGTGGGACATGAGCAAATCCTGAAACGGCTCGCTGTGTTGGTAGAGGCGATCAAGCTAAACTGATTACCGCTGGCTTTCCGAGAACCCTCTATTTGTGAATGGTAGCAGGCCAGGGGCTTATTGCAGAATGAGGACTTTTAAAAATAAATGCCTATGTATAGGAGTGCAGGTACGCTGCCTGCGTACAATCTGCAAGTATAAATAAATAAGCAGTCACTAAAGATGAGGTTATTCTGGGTAGAGACTTCATCCTTAGGAAGTTGGATGTCAGTCAAGACAAAAAAAAAAATGCACAAGGCGATTCTGAAATAAACCTTCAGACCAAAGCCTCGAATAAAACAAAAACTGGATGTTCTTGAACTCACCGATGAATTCTATTGCTTCCTGGAAGTGGGAGCTGATGTCCGCCATGTGGTTGTCCTCCACCGGGATCCACTTGTAGTCGTAGCGGCCCTTAGCCGGCTGCATGTCCCTGCGCGACACGTTGAGCAAGGCAGTGATGTGAAGGTCGGCGAGATAGTCCTGCCTGGAGGCGTGGTAGGCACTACCGAGGTAGAGGAAAGGCAGGATCTCGACAGGTTTACCCTGGAAGAGAGAGCGGCGAGAGAGATGTGAGTCGAGATAAGCGAGACCAATCCGCGACAAGGTGTGATTTTTGAAGCCCTAAGCGACAAACATCATCACTCTTCTCACCTCGTCTTTGAATTTGTGGCAGTAAAAGGCAAATAACAGTGGAACCTCAAAAGTGTTACAATTTGGACTTCGACCACAACGTAATAATCAAAAATAATGTTAACAAAATGGTGCGTTTTAAAGTCCTTTTTTGCCTCTTATTTGTTTGTTTTTTAAGGTTTCTGTGATGACACCCCAAAAATGTGCCAGTAAATATGTGACGATAACCACAGAACTACTATTTTACAGGTTTGGACTTCGACCACAACGTAATGATCAAAAATAATGTTAACAAAATGGTGCGTTTTAAAGTACTTTTTTGCCTCTTATTTGTTTGTTTTTTAAGGTTTTTGTGATGACACCCCAAAAATGTGCTAGTAAATATGTGATGATCACCACAGAACTACTATTTTACAGCCCATCCATCCAGTTTCTACCGCTTGTCCCTCTCAGGGTCGCGGGGGTACTGGAGCCTATCCCAGCTGCACTCATAAATAATAATAATAATGGATTCGATTTTATATCGCACTTTTTCTATTATTAGATACTCAAAGCGTTCACAGAGAAGTGGGAACCCATCATTCAATCACACCTGGTGGTGGTAAGCTACATTTGTAGCCACAGCTGCCCTGGGGTAGACTGAGGGAAGCAATGCTAAATATGTAATTCCTCAATATTGAAGACGCAACCAAATTGCTCAAATCGTGTTGTCATAAACACACATACACTGCAAAAAAAGAGCTGTCAAAATATAAAATAAAAAGACTGGATTTTAGGGAAAAATTGTAAAAACTAGTGAAATTAGTGGACAGATCATTTTATATGATAAAACATCCTAAATTAAGATTTGTATATCTATAAATTATAGTGAATTTTTTAAAATATATAAATAATGATCTTATTTTGAAAACAAGCATTATTCAACTTGCAAAATTAAGCATCCTTAGTCTTTAAACAATATTTTCATTGTGGAGGAAAACCAAAATATCTTATTTGAATAGTTATTTTCTCAGTTTTAAGAAACAAGGAAAATATGTAATAATTATTCATGCTAAGATCAATACTAGTCAATGACTAAAAATAAGTAAATAGCTCTAAAAAAAAACAGGACAATTTCTAGAAATACATTTTGAAATCTTGGCAGGTGGAAAATAATTTGCAGTGTAAATATCTCATTCTCATCAGAAACTGCATCCCCTGCAGTGGGTAATTGTTTTTGGTATATTTTTATTGCCAGAGGTGAACATTTGGGGGAGAAACCATACAATAAATGTCCACAGCAGAGGACGGCGGAGCTGAAGAGATAACATACACAGTAGCAGTACCTATAAAACACCACTTGGTGACAGCACAGCTTAGCAAACACCCCCCCTTGTTCTCCATTTTCCGTAGTAGTTTTACTGTATTTTACTTACATTTTCTTGAGAGTATGAACATATTACTTCAAACAGTTACAGTTGGAAACGGGTTTTAGACTATTCCTGTCAGATTTGTTATTTCCTAAGAGGGAAATTTTGTCTTGCAATTTTTGAATTTGGAGGTTGTGATGATATCTCGACTTTATTTCAATTGAATTTGAATTAGTTGAGCAAAGGCACCACTTTTATTACTAGTAAGAATAATAGAAATGTATCTGTGCTTTATATGTTGAGCTCCACCAATTCCATGTATTTACGTTCGTGAAATACTTGCCTACTATCAATTAGTTGAAATGTGTGTTTTTCAATGTCCTGATTGATTTGAGTGAGAGAATTAGAAAAGTCATGGACAAAAGACTGCTTTTCTCCATGGAAGCCTCTGACCTGATCCTTTTCAGAGCTCCATGGGGTCAGGAAATATCACAACAATGTATGTTTGGTATGCTGTCGGAAGCCAATGTTATTGGGGTCTTAATGGCCGTGATTACCTGATCATAATCCGGTTTGAGGTGAGACAGTTTCTCGCTGTTGGCCCGTTTTTCGCTTTCGCTTCCGTTCTGCTCGATGCTTTTCACCTCAGTGCAAAGGTCTGGGTATTGCGAGTGGAAGTTCTCGTATCCTCCTGCGAGAAGGGGGAGGAGGGCATAAACACATCATGTAAGAAATAAGCCTAGAATAATCACACCCGCCCGCCCGCCTCCTTTCACCACCCCCCGAATACACACCTTGTGAAACAACACTGTTTATGAAACAGACTTAAAGCCGGATTATAACCTGATTATAAGAACGCAATTAATTACTGTTAGCAACCGCTAATCCCCCTCATTTCCCCAGGATGTAAAGGTGGCAGACGGAACACGGTATATAACTTTGCAGTCTTTGCTTCTTCTTTCTTGCCACACAAAGTCGTTTGCACAATTTGTTCATATTTCTCAGCACTGACTCATCGGCTGTGTTGACGCACGTTCATATAGGGAGCGCATAACAGACTGTTTGATATAAATAATGGCTTAAACTAAGGCTTCTCAATTGTTTTCTCTTAGGGAGAAAACATTTCGCACGACTATTAGAAAATTGTTATAGGTACACCTCTGCATAAAGACGTGTCATTAAAGACAACAATAAAATAATAAATGTAACATTATTTACAAGTCTGTAATAGAAAATATTTAAAGTGCATCAATTTGCCTGAAAAATTTTTTTTATATCCTTATTTGTATGTATGTATATTATGTATGTAAAACGCTGTATTTGATGTCCAGGACAAATGTCCCCTCTGAGACAATAAAGCTAATTATCATTATTATTATAACTATAAAAAAAATTGACTAACGTGAACCATTTGATACTGACAAATAAAATGAGATAAACTCAGTAAGTAATAATGCATTTAAATTGATCAGCAACATTAACTCAGGAGCACAATAGGTGAAACACTTTGACCTTCAAAACAAAAATGAATACCACAGTTGTGCTAATGTAATTGAATGTATTTATAAAAAAAAAAGAAAAAAAAAAAGACAAAGTCAGGTTTAATGGGTAGTAGTCATGCATCTTTTCGAAGCGAGGTTTGTAGTGTGATACTAAAAATGCATGTTTTCCAGAGTTCTCATGTGAAAAACTGGTTTAAATAGTCCCCAAACGAGACAAATGACTGGTTGAAGAACATTGGATTTAGTCCGCATGTTTTTATCAAGGGCAAGAAGGACACCGAACAATTAAAGGCTGCAAGGGACTTCTTATATATATTTATTTTATTATTTGGTGCTTGAAAAAAATATTATTGTGCCTTTTTGCTGTATTTCTTCACATTTTGTAAATATAAATAGATAAATAGATAGTACTTTATTGATTCCTTCAGGAAAATTACAATTCCAGCAGAATTGAGACGAATTTAAAACGTAAATAATGGAGGTATAAATGGAAATAAAATAGAAAATATAACAATAAGAATACAAATAAAAAGCAACAATAAGAATTAAAAATATAACAGTAAAAATAAGAATATAACAAGAGATTTAATATTTAACTGGTGGACAATAAAAAAAAATCATAGACTGCTAATGGCCCCCGTACCGCACTTTGGACACCCGTGTACAAAATGACCATTTAAAAAAAAATAAAAAAATAAAAAATGTAATAAATGTTACCTTTCAAGAAGCAGATGTTGGTCCCGCTGGCCAGGTGAGACAAGGTGTTTATTACTATTTGTGCTACGCTGTCCTTCCTCAGCTTCTGCCAGTGGGACGTCCTGTCGTCCAACGCGACCACCGCCGAGATGCTCCCCTCCCGTAGCCGACGGAGGGCCCTCTCGTCCGGGATGACGAACTGCAGAGGCACCGGCCCTCCCCGCGACCTCCGCACTACCACGGAGTTTAAGTTGACGTTGACGGAGCCTTCGACGTGGGAGTTGGTGAAGGACAGATAAGGTCGGCAATCCAAGATAAGGCAGTCCTCCTTCCTGATCATCTTCCTCAGACGGCGGCAGTCAATGCTGGACATTTTCATGATGGCGTCCTGGAGTCTTTTCTTGTTATTATTGCCCAAAGAATGCGTGCGGGTTCCCGATCAGAGAGTGGCGGCGATCAGCCCTGAGCGCCTCTGTGCCTACATTTCCTCCAAGGGGATTCCGGCCGAGCCTTTTTGATGTGAATGACTGGCTTTGTGACGTCACGACCCATGTATGGACGCCGGTGGGGCGTGGCGGCAGACAAAGACACGCCCACCGGCAACGACAGCAGGCCTCTAACTCCGCCCCTTGGCTGTGTGACGTAGTGAGAACGCCGATTGATTAAACCGTTACTCACGGGGGACCGTGCACACATCCTGTTCTTTTGACGATATGCTTGCATCACTTTGAAGAAATATGAGCTTTGATGAAACTAAAATACGAATATATGAATCATTATGGGCCAAGTATGATGAATCCCACTGGGGCCATTTGGGGCCCGCATCTAATTACACGCGCACATTCTACAAATATTATTAAAAATAAAATGCATTAAAAAAAGCGAGATAAAAGAGCAAAAGTAATGCAAATATAACACAAAGCTGCCATTAAAACTGCCATTACTCAAAATATACCAATGAATAAAAATCAATGTTATTATTTACCCATTCAAGGCTCCAATTACTTCACATTAAATGCCATTAAAAAATAGGGATTTGACAAAAAGGGCATAAAACTTAAAAAACAAAAACTTCATAGCAACAGACAGACAAAGTTAAGGGAGAGATCAAATCAATTAAAAAATGCAAAAAAAATTATGACTTATTTAAAAAAAAATATGACTGAGCCCAGTTGGGTCATAAACATATCTGAATTATGTTTATGGGCCAAGTATGATGAATCCCACTAGGACAGGGGTGTCCAAAGTGCGGTCTGGGGCCCATTTGTGGCCCGCATCTAATTACACCCGGACATTCTACAAAAATTATTAAAAATAAAATACAAAAAAAAAGCGAGATAAAAGAGCAAAAGTAATGCAAAATAACACAAAGCTGCCATTAAAACTGTCATTACTCAAAATATAACAATAAATCAAAATCAATGTTATGGATTTTTTTTTACTAATTTAAGGCTCCAATTACTTCACATCATAGGTGAACATTTTTGGTGGGGAATGTGTTTGCCATAAAAAACCCAAAAAGGGCATACAACTTAAAAAACAAAAACTTCATAGCAACAGACAGACAAAGTTGAGGGAGAGATCAAATAAAAAATGCAAAAAAAATTATGACTTACTAAAAAAAAATTATGACTGAGCCCAGTTGGGTCATAAACATATCTGAATCATTATAGGCTAAGTATGATGAATCCCATTAGGACAGGGGTGTCCAAAGTGCGGCCCGGACATTCTACAAATATTATTAAAAATAAAATACAAAAAAAAAGCGAGATAAAAGAGCAAAATTAATGTAAATTAACACAAAACTGACATTAAAACGGTCATTACTCAAAATATAACAATAAATCAAAATCAATGTTATGGATCTTTTCTTGGACTTACGCCCCTCACTCAACACGCACCTTCCACAACTCCCTGTAACACTCAACACATAACCACTACACATAGTCGCACACATATACATTTTGGTTTAGTTACACGCCTCATTGCATATTTTATATATAAAATAAATAGAGCTAAAACGACATCCCTGCTGTCTGCGCCGTCTTCTTCTTCTGTACTGTAACAGTTAAAGGCCTACTGAAACTCACTACTACCGACCACACAGTCTGATAGTTTATACATCAATGATGAAATCTTAACATTGCAACACATGCCAATACGGCCGGGTTAGCTTACTAAAGTGCAATTTTAAATTTCGCGCAAAATATCCTGCTGAAAACGTCTCGGTATGATGACGTCTGCGCGTGACGTCACGGATTGTAGAGGACATTTTGGGAAAGCATGGTGGCCAGCTATTAAGTCGTCTGTTTTCATCGCAAAATTCCACAGTATTCTGGACATCTGTGTTGGTGAATCTTTTGCAATTTGTTCAATGAACAATGGAGACAGCAAAGAAGAAAGCTGTAGGTGGGAAGTGACTGCAGCAACACAAACACAGCCGGTGTTTCATTGTTTACATTCCCGGAAAATGACAGTCAAGCTTTACCATTGGCCTGTGGAGAACTGGGTCAACAGAGACTCTTACCAGGAGGACTTTGAGTTGGATGCGCAGACGCGGTACCGTGAGTACGCATGCAGCTGCGGCTTCCAAACATTTGATCGCTATGTGCATGTCACGTACGTAACTTTGGGGAGGTGAACAGTACTTTGGGCTGTGGGATTGAGTGTGTTGTGCAGGTGTTTGAGTTGTATTAGTGGGTTACATGGACGGGAGGGGGGAGGTGTTTGTTATGCGGGATTAATTTGTGGCATATTAAATATAAGGCTGGTTGTGTTGTGGCTAAAAGAGTATATATATGTCTTGTGTTTATTTACTGTTTTAGTCATTCCCAGCTGAATATCAGGTCCCACCCGCCTCTCACACCATCTTCCCTATCTGAATCGCTCCCACTGCCCTCTAGTCCTTCACTCTCACTTTCCTCATCCACGAATCTTTCATCCTCACTCAAATTAATGGGGAAATCGTCACTTTCTCGGTCCGAATCGCTCTCGCTGCTGATGGCCATGATTGTAAACAATGTGCAGATGTGAGGAGCTCCACAACCTGTGACGTCACGCTACTTGTCTGCTACTTCCGGTACAGGCAAGGCTTTTTTATCAGCGACCAAAAGTTGCAAACTTTATCGTCGATGTTCTCTACTAAATCCTTTCAGCAAAAATATGGCAATATCGCGAAATGATCAAGTATGACACATAGAATGGACCTGCTATCCCCGTTTGAATAAGAAAATCGCATTTCAGTAGGCCTTTAAGTGATGAAGGAACAAGTGCATCAATAGGTTAAGTATGATAAAATATTATTCACATTCAACTACATTCATTTAACTCTTTGATCGTGTCAGTCAAATCTCAGCATTATATTGTTGCATGAATACAGAAACTTTGATATGTGGATCTTAATAAAGTGCAGTAGGTACTGGGCAGTTACAGTGTAACAAAGTCTGGCCATTACTGGGACTGGACAAGTAGCTGACCCAGGCAAAGCGTTAACTTCCTCTTAGTCCCATGTATAGCAAAGTGAACCGGACTGTATATCCGCTGGCATGTAAGCCTAAGCCGGCCAGTGAATTAACAGGTTTAAATGTCCCACTGCATGCACTCACATGACATGCAATCAATCCCGGGGGGCTGAGAAGTACCTGTGTTGGGTTGGTGTAGGAAAGCTGTGTGCTATAGATGTAAATACTCTCAGGAAGCAACTATGAATTGTTTTAACTGCATGTCACAAAATGTATTTTTGCAGCAGTTTCTTCTTTCATGTACGGTAAATGCAGGACAAGCACGTGTACAGCAGTGATTTTCAACCACTGTGCCGCGGCACACTGGTGTGCCGTGATATGTTGCCTGGTGTGCCGTGGGAAATTATGCAACTTCACCTAATTGGTCCAAAAAATATTTTTTGCAAATCAATAGTCATAATAATGTGCCGTTGTCTAGTGCCTGTGCTCTGTAGAGCTTGGCAGGGTAACCATGTAATACTCCATATCAGTAGGTGGCGGCAGGTAGTTCATTGCTTTGTAGAAGTCGGAACGCGTCGAGGATGGTTTGTCGTGATCCCAATAGGCAGAGCACAGCGGGTGACAGCGTGCAGGTAAAAAGGTATGTAACGCTTAAACCAAAAATCAACAAAAGGCAAGTCCCGCTAGGAAAAGGCACTGAAGCAAAGGGATGGCTATGTAAAACAAAAGTAAAACTGAACTGGCTACAAAGTCAACAAAAACAGAATGCTGGACGACAGCAAAAACTTACAGCGTGTGGAGCAAATACGGCGTCCACAAAGCACATCCCGTACATGACATGACAATCAACAATGTCCCCACAAAGAAGGATAGCGTACGCACAACTTAAATAGTCTTGATTGCGAAAACAAAGCAGGGGCGGGCAATAGCGCTCAAAGGAAGGCGTGAAGCTGCTACAAGAAAACACCAACAAAACAGGAAGGGTCACCAGAATAACAGCGCAAGACAGGAACTAAAGCAATACACACAGGAAACAACAACAAACTCAAAATAAGGCACGACAACCTGGTGGAGTTTAAGTTTTTAACCTTTTCTGCTGGTGGTGCGCCTCCGTATTTTTTTTTATGAAAAAAATGTGCCTTGGCTCAAAAAAGGTTGAAAAACACTGGTGTACAGAATACATGATTACACAAAAGTTTGTAACGCAATAATATTTCCTCCTAGTCGCCAAAGTTGCGCACGCTAATAAGATAGTTAGTGTCAGTTTGAAGTGAACGCTACTTAACTCACGACCGCCACTTTGTTGCTTCATCAACCCAACTGTCCAGTGATCCACAGGCCAATATTAATCCACTCAAAAAAGTGAACATTTTATTTACAGAATACACACGAATGTGAGTGGGAACGTTGTCTGTGTTGGCCCTGCGATGAGGTGGCGACTTGCCCAGGGTGTACCGCGCCTTCCGCCCGAATGCAGCTGGGATAGGCTCCAGCGCCCCCCGCGACCCCGAAAAGGACAAGCGGTAGAAAATGGATGGATATGCGACACAGACACATGGTCACTGCCGTTGTGTCCTAGAGCAAGACAATTTACCCACCTGCTCCCAGTGCCACCCACACTGGTTTAAATGTACAAACCCCGTTTCCATATGAGTTTGTAAATTGTGTTAGATGTAAATATAAACGGAATACAATGATTTGCAAATCATTTTCAACCCATATTCAGTTGAATATGCTACAAAGACAACATATTTGATGTTCAAACTGATAAACTTTTTTTTTTCTGCAAATAATCATTAACTTTAGAATTTGATGCCAGCAACACGTGACAAAGAAGTTGGGAAAGGTGGCAATAAATACTGATAAAGTTGAGGAATGCTCATCAAACACTTATTTGGAACATCCCACAGGTGAACAGGCAAATTAACAGGTGGGTGCCATAATTGGGTATAAAAGTAGATTCCATGAAATGCTCAGTCATTCACAAACAAGGATGGGGCGACGGTCACCACTTTGTCAACAAATGCGTGAGCAAATTGTTGAACAGTTTAAGAAAAACCATTCTCAACCAGCTATTGCAAGGAATTTAGGGATTTCACCATCTACGGTCCGTAATATCATCAAAGGGTTCAGAGAATCTGGAAAAATCACTGCACGTAAGCAGCTAAGCCCGTGACCTTCGATCCCTCAGGCTGTACTGCATCAAAAAGCGACATCGGTGTGTAAAGGATATCACCACATGGGCTCAGGAACACTTCAGAAACCCACTGTCAGTAACTACAGTTGGTCCTTACATCTGTAAGTGCCAGTTAAAACTCTCCTATGCAAGGCGAAAACCGTTTATCAACAACACCCAGAAACGCCGTCGGCTTCGCTGGGCCTGAGCTCATCTAAGATGGACTGATACAAAGTGGAAAAGTGTTCTGTGGTCTGACGAGTCCACATTAGAAAATTTTGTTTTTGGAAACTGTGGACGTCGTGTCATCCGGACCAAAAAGGAAAATAACCATCCGGATTGTTTTAGGCGCAAAGTTGAAAAGCCAGCATCTGTGATGGTATGGGGGTGTATTAGTGCCCAAGACATGGGTAACTTACACATCTGTGAAGGCGCCATTAATGTTGAAAGGTACATACAGGTTTTGGAGCAACATATGTTGCCATTCAAGAAATGTTACCATGGACGCCCCTGCTTATTTCAGCAAGACAATGCCAAGCCATGTGTTACATCTACGTGGCTTCATAGTAAAAGAGTGCGGGTACTAGACTGGCCTGCCTGTAGTCCAGACCTGTCTCCCATTGAAAATGTGTGGCGCATTATGAAGCCTAAAATACCACAACGGAGACCCCCGGACTGTTGAACAACTTAAGCTGTACATCAAGCAAGAATAAGAAATAATTCCACCTGAGAAGCTAAAAAAATGTGTCTCCTCAGTTCCCAAACGTTTACTGAGTGTTGTTAAAAGGAAAGGCCATGTAACACAGTGGTGAACATGCCCTTTCACAACTACTTTGGCACGTAGTCATGAAAATAAAGAAAACGCATTGAAATGTGAAGGCGTGTCCAAACTTTTGGCCTGTACTGTACATCCCAGGACCGGTTCTAGGCAGGCATATACTGTATGAGGGAGTCATCATGTATACAAGCTGTTCCATCCACTCCACAAACTCCATCCTGCAGAAGTGGATTCCTCTTAGTCAGGCCTCGACCTTTAGACCTGTACAACTTGGGTGTCTCACCTGAGGACTAAACTCCGGCTTATTGACCACAATAAGGTGGCAATCCCTCAGTTCTTAAACTGAATTTAACCTTAATACACAATAGTCAAGATTTACAAAACTGAAAAGTACAGTAGTCTTATGAATAATACAAAACCATTCTTCTCAAATTAGTTTATCATCAGGTCAGCTGCTTAATGTCTCAAAGTTTCTGCATTCTCCACTCATTTACACAGAGAAACTGTGCTGTGCCTCCGGCTAAACAGGCATGTACAAAAGTATGCTTGTTGTGAAACTGAGTTATGATGCATGCCTGCAGCATCATCTGTTTACGAGTGCGGTAGAAGCAGCAACTACACATAGCTAACTTGCAGTTGTTTACATGTCACGACGACTCGCCTGCTGATGGCATCATATAACGTCAAAAATAAAATATCTGCTCTTCACTTCCCCTCAGGTGTTCACATTAGAGCCACGATTTTTTGTTTTGGCGCCGCCTGTGAGGAATTCAACTTCCTTATCCAACAAGGAAAAGCATTGATTCTGCTTTGTTGCAAATCCCCACCCTCTGTCATATGTACGCTATTAAAGAACGGTGATTGGTGTGTGTCCGTGTGTGCCCCTATGTAGAGCTGGCCTCCATACATCCCTATAACTACTACTAATAATAATACGCACTTGGTCACCTATAACAGTGGTTCTCAAATGAGGGTACGCGTACCCCTGGGGGTACTTGAAGGTATGCCAAGGGGTACGTGAGATTTTTTTAAAATGTTCTAAAAATAGCAACAATTCAAAAATCCGTTATAAATATAAATAAAAAGCTATCTTTTTTTCCAAATAGTTCCAGAAAGACCACTACAATTGAGCAATATTTTGCACTGTTATACAATTTAATAAATCAGAAACTGATGACATAGTGCTGTATTTTACTTCGTTATCTCTTCTTTTCAACCAAAAATGCTTTGCTCTGATTGGGGGGTACTTGAATTAAAAAAAAAATGTTCACAGGGGGTACATCACTGAAAAAAGGTTGAGAACCACTGACCTATAACATCGAGCTGACAATGTTTGTCTTATAATTTCTGTATTTAGCTTCTTTTTTTTTTGTGTGTGTGGTGTTCGGGTCTGTGGGACCCGTTTTAATTTTTTATTAAAAGAAAAATGATACAATTAAGTAATTTTTCAAACTGAGACTCACTGACTTTGGCTCATTTTCTGTGAAGAACATATATCAGAATACATATTTAATGACCACACACCCCCCCTACACATTTCTATTACATATAAGATGTCCGGGTCCGGGGCTAATAGAAGTGTGGAAATTGTTGTTCTGTCTACCACATGCACCCCCCACCCACACACACACACAGCAGGCCTAGACAGGAGGAGGACAGAGTGCAGGTGCACAGAACATCAGAGGGTCAAATGTGCGAGAAAATGAGAGCAGACAGTGTTGACAAACAATGTTGTTTGAACGTGCAGAAACACAAAAGAAGAATCCCTGTGGGATGCAGAAACCGGCAGAGAAATTTTCCGTGCAACATTCATATTGTTGTTACTCAGCCAGCATTTGTGGGTCTGATGGACCCGTTGCATTGTGTGGCTTTTAATGCCTCAGAATCAAACACTTTTATGTTAAAATACTGAACAGATGTTTATTGGGATAAGGTAAACACCTGGCCTACATACATCCCTATAACTACTACTAATAATAATACGCAGTTGGTCACCTATAACATCAAGCTGACAATGTTTGTCTTTTAATTTCTGTGTTATAGGGATGTATGTAGACACTTTTATGTTAAAATACTGAACAGATGTTTATTGGGATAAGGTAAACACCTGTTCAGTATTTTAACATAAAAGTGTTTGATTGTGAGGCATTAAAAGCCACAAAATGCAACGGGTCCATCAGACCCACAAATGCTGGCTGAGTAACAACAATATGAACATTACACAAGGGTTAAATATCAAAATGGCCTTGCATGCTTTCAGTTTTTTTGTGTATGGACTTTGGTGGAAAAAGTTTGGACACCCGTGATATAAATATTTTTCAATTTCTTCATTAATGATGTTCACAAAGTACTTATTGAAGCTTTTAACTACTTCGTTCATATTGTCATTTTTTACATTTCCATCTAAGAAGCATTTAAGATAGTCCTTTTTAGCACCATTTTTTATAATGCTATTTAGGACGCCCCATGGCAGCACGGTGAAACAGGGGTTAGTATATGTGTCTCGCAACACAAAGGTCCTGGGTTCGATCCCCGGGCTCAGGGTGTTTCTGTGTGGAGTTTGCATGTTCTCCCAGTGACGGCGTGGGTTCCCTCCGGGTACTCCGGCTTCCTCCCACCTCCAAAGACATGCACCTGGGGATAGGTTGATTGGCAACACTAAACTGGCCCTAGTGTGTGAATGTGAGTGTGAATGTTGTCTGTCTATCTGTGTTGGGACAGGCCTTACTTGCCAACCCTCCCGATTTTCCCGGGAGACTCCCGAATTTCAGTGCCCCTCCCGGGGCAACCATTCTCCCGAATTTCTCCCGATTTCCACCCGGACAACAATATTGGGGATGTGCCTTAAAGGCACTGCCTTTAGCGTCCTCTCTCACCTGAAAAGGAGACTATTATATATGTCTCCGTTATCCATAGGTTTATCTATAACCCATTAAGTAGGCAGGTACGGAGCTATTTCTCAGTGTGTGTGTATTCCAGCCGGCACGTAAATACACTGACACACAACATCCGGATTCCCATCACGCATTGCTTCAAAACTACGGCAAGTAGTAATGTCCAAAAACATAACAGAGACGAAGCAGAAGAACGAAGAAGAGACATGGCGACGACAAGTAAGAAGAAGAAGTACGCTTGCAAGTTCTAAAATGATTGGAAAAAATAATTTCAGTTCATCCAGGACAGCTCGAAGGGGAAGGGGTATGCTGCCTGCAAATTTTGTAGATCAGTCTTCTCCACCCCACCTCAACCCCGCCCACATCTACCGAATTCGGACGTCTCAAGGTTGGCAAGTATGGGATAGGCTCCAGCGCCCCCCGCGACCCTGAGAGAGACAAGCGGTAGAAAATGGATGGATGGAGGATGCCCCATGTTGCTCTCATATTGTTTTTGTTCTGGTCCAATGATTGACTGTAATATTATTTTCTACATGTTCTTAGTATGCCAGTTAGCTCGGTCTTATACGTTTTGTACTTGTTTTCTGCTTCTGTAGATCGTTGTGTTATAATGTTCTATCAATGTTCATCAATCAATGTTTATTTATATAGCCCTAAATCACAAGTGTCTCAAAGGGCTGCACAAGCCACAACGACATCCTCGGCTCAGATCCCACATCAGGGCAAGGAAAAACTCAACCCAATGGGACAATGAGAAACCTTGGAGAGGACCGCAGATGTGGGGACCCCCCCCCCAGGGCGACCGATGCAATGGATGTCGAGTGGATCTAACATAATAGTGAGAGTCCAGTCCATAGTGGATCTAACATAATAGTGAGAGTCCAGTCCATAGTGGATCTAACATAATATTGTGAGAGTCCAGTCCATAGTGCCATTTTCTACCGCTTATTCCCTTTTGGGGTCGCGGGGGGCGCTGGAGCCTATCTCAGCTACAATCGGGCGGAAGGCGGGGTACACCCTGGACAAGTCGCCACCTCATCGCAGGGCCAACACAGATAGACAGACAACATTCACATTCACACTCACATCCACACACTAGGGCCAATTTAGTGTTGCCAATCAACTTATCCCCAGGTGCATGTCTTTGGAGGTGGGAGGAAGCCGGAGTACCCGGAGGGAACCCACGCAGATCTAACATAATAGTGAGAGTCCAGTCCATAGTGGATCTAACATAATAGTGAGAGTCCAGTCCATAGTGGATCTAGCATAATAGTGTGAGAGTCCAGTCCAAAGTGGATCTAACATAATAGTGAGAGTCCAGTCCATAGTGGATCTAACATAATAGTGAGAGTCCAGTCCATAGTGGATCTAACATAATAGTGAGAGTCCAGTCCATAGTGGATCTAGCATAATATTGTGAGAGTCCAGTCCATAGTCGATCTAACATAATAGTGAGAGTCCAGTCCATAGTCGATCTAACATAATAGTGAGAGTCCAGTCCATGCAATGGACGTCGAGTGGATCTAGCATAATTTTGTGAGAGTCCAGTCCATAGTGGATCTAACATAATAGTGAGAGTCCAGTCCATAGTGGATCTAACATAATATTGTGAGAGTCCAGTCCATAGTGGATCTAACATAATAGTGAGAGTCCAGTCCATAGTGGATCTAGCATAATATTGTGAGAGTCCAGTCCATAGTTGATCTAACATAATAGTGAGAGTCCAGTCCATAGTGGATTTAACATAATAGTGAGAGTCCAGTCCATAGTGGATCTAACATAATAATGAGAGTCCAGTCCATAGTGGATCTAACATAATAGTGAGAGTCCAGTCCATAGTGGATCTAACATAATAGTGAGAGTCCAGTCCATAGTGGATCTAACATAATATTGTGAGAGTCCAGTCCATAGTGGATCTAACATAATAGTGAGAGTCCAGTCCATAGTGGGGCCAGCAGGAGACCATCCCGAGTGGAGACAGGTCAGCAGCGCAGAGACGTCCCCAACCGATGCACAGGCGAGCGGCCCACCCCGATGTAATGTTTTCTTCTTTTTTGCAAGCATTTTTCAGTCAGGTTAGAGTGTCCGCCCTGAGATTGGTAGGTCGTGAGTTCAAACCCCGGCCGAGTCATACCAAAGACTATACAAATGGGACCCATTACCTCCCTGCTTGGCACTCAGCATCAAGGGTTGGAATTGGGGGTTACATTACCTAAAATGATTCCCGGGGCGTGACCACCGCTGCTGCTCACTGCTCCCCTCACCTCCCAGGGGGTGATCTAGGGTGATGGGTCAAATGCAGAGAATAATTTTGCCACACCTAGTGTGTCTGTGACAATCATTGGTACTTTAACTTTAATATTTTACTTTTGCTTCTTACCAAGTTGTTTCAATAGACAGTGTTTGTCATAATTTCTTCATTAATATTTGTGTTATTTCTTATCCGGACTACTTTAAGTTGATTTCATTTTAAAATAACAACAATTTAGCCACAATTCACACATTAGGCATGTCCCGGGATTCTCACTCAGTCCTGTTACCCTCACATCTCTGTTCTTTTGTGTCCACCCTGAGATCGGTAGGTCGTGAGTTCAAACCCCAGCCGAGTCATACCAAAGACTATAAAAATGGGAGCCATTACCTCCCTGCTTGGCACTCAGCATCAAGGGTTGGAATTGGGGTTAAAGGCCTACTGAAACCCACTACTACCGACCACGCAGTCTGATAGTTTATACATCAAAAATGAAATCTTAACATTGCAACACATGCCAATACGGCCGGGTTAACTTATAGAGTGCAATTTTAAATTTCCTGCGAAACTTCCGGTTGAAAACGTCTAGGTATGATGACGTATGCGCGTGACGTCGATGGTTGAAACGGAAGTATTGGGACGCCATTGTATCTAATACAAAAAGCTCAGTTTTCATCGCAAAATTCCACAGTATTCTGGACATCTGTGTTGGTGAATCTTTTGCAATTTTTTTAATGAACAATGGAGACTGCAAAGAAGAAAGCTGTAGGTGCGATCTGGCTACAGCAACACAACCAGGAGGACTTTGACTTGGATAGCAGATGCGCTATCTGACGCTAGCCGCCGACCGCATCGATGATCGGGTGAAGTCCTGGAACGCAGGTGAGCTTCGGTGTTGATGAGCAGATGAGGGTTGGCATAGGTGGAGAGCTAATGTTTTTATCATAGCTCTGTCGAGGTCCGTAGCTAAGTTAGATTCAATGGCGTCGTTAGCAACAGCATTGTTAAGCTTCGCCAGGCTGGAAAGCATTAACCGTGTAGTTACAGGTCCATGGTTTAATAGTATTGTTGATTTTCTGTCTATCCTTCCAGTCAGGGGTTTATTTCTTTTGTTTCTATCTGCAGTTAAGCCCGATGCTATCACGTTAGCTCCGTAGCTAAAGTGCTTCACCGATGTATTGTCGTGGAGATAAAAGTCACCGTGAATGTCCATTTCGCATTCTCGACTCTCATTTTCAATAGAATATAGTATCCGAGGTGGTTTAAAATACAAATCCGTGATCCACAATAGAAAAAGGAGAGAGTGTGGAATCCAATGAGCTCTTGTACCTAAGTTACGGTCAGAGCGAAAAAAGATGCGTCCTGCACTGCACTCTAATCCTTCACTCTCACGTTCCACATCCACGAATCTTTCATCCTGGCTCAAATTAATGGGGTAATCGTCGCTTTCTCGGTCCCAATCGCTCTCGCTGCTGGTGTAAACAATGGGGAAATGTGAGGAGACTTTCAACTTGTGACGTCACGCTACTTCCGGTACAGGCAAGGTTTTTTTTTTATCAGCGACCAAAAGTTGCGAACTTTATCGTCGTCGTTCTATACTAAATCCTTTCAGCAAAAATATGGCAATATCGCGAAATGATCAAGTATGACACATAGAATGGATCCGCTATCCCCGTTTAAATAAAAAAAAATCATTTCAGTAGGCCTTTAAATCACCAAGAATTATTCCCGGGCGCGGCCACCGCTGCAGCTCACTGGTCCCCTCACCTCCCAGGGGGTGATCAAGGGTGATGGGTCAAATGCAGAGAATAATTTCGCCACACATAGAGTGTGTGTGACTATCATTGGTACATTAACTTTTTATTTTTTATTGTCGACTGCATGTGGGAGGCGGGAGGTCAAATGACTTGCAGCGTGTACAGTGTGGGATGTTGTGTTGTGTTGTGTCTGCACTAATGTTGCACACAGTCAGACGCGTCGACAACTCACGAGACAGACACTAGACAGTGTCAGCGCAAAATCTTAGAAGCCATCATGGCGTCAGAGAGATATATGGAGCATGTTAAGAGTGGTTTCTGCTTGAGGATATAGAGGAGGCGGAATGAATGAATGAATGTGGGGCGAATACAACATGGAGGCTGAGGCAGAGAAGTCTGGAAGGCAGAGGATTAGAGGGCCAGCAGGCAGCGTGCCATATGGTCCGGTCTAATCTGGGCTTGTGACATCACGGCCGATGAGCGTGGAGGCCCACCATCCGTTTCCAAGCCCTCATTTCATTACGGGGGTTTGGTGGTGTCAGCTGTAAATAACAACAGTGGACTGCTGTGAGCCAGACAAACATACTGTGTCTTCTTCTTGCCATCACTAAAGCCTTTGCTTTTCCCCCCCCCCCTTCTTGACTGGCTGTCACATGCGGTGTGAGCTCCTACACACTAATGACCACGCTGCATGTGTTAGTTTTATCGATTGAGCTGCGAAGACAAACAATGGACAGAGAAACCTCCGCCTCTGTGCTTGTCAACATATTTGGAGCATCAGAAATAAAAATCATATACCGTACATATTGTTTATTCAGCAATATCATCTACAGCTGCTGTTATGACTTACGGAACTGATTAAAAATAATACATTTAAAAATTAATAATAATAAAATACATTTTGTTGTCTGCTTGCGTTCTATGATCACTAGCGCCCTCTACCACCGGGAGGCGGGATTACTGCGAGCCTCACACAGTGCGTCTTCGCAGCCGTTTTATGATTGCTCAGCACAAGAAATACGTTACACACATACAGTTGTTGACAAAATACACTGTACATTATATACCTCAGCTAACTAAACTATGGAAATGTATAATATAATTCATATAGCAATACGGTCTCACTGCACAGCAGGCCAGCAGTTAGCCGAGTCATTGCGCAATCCATGGTGAGGCTCAACTGGCTGGTGACTCACCGCAAGTCTCTTCTCAGTATTTGAACGGCAAATGTGAAAATTCAGCGATTTTGAATAAAAATAATCTAGAACTGGTGAAGTTAAATGGAAAATAACTTTATAGTATAATCACTGGATACATAACAATTTAAATTTTTTTTTTTCTTTCCATGATGGCACGTGAGGCCCCGCCTCACCTGCCTCCCCTGACTGCACGTCACTGATACACACACACATACATACAGTATATATATTAGGGATGTCTGATAATATCGGATCGCCGATATTATCGGCCGATAAATGCTTTAAAAAGTAATATCGGAAGTTATCGATATCAGTTTCCAAAAGTAAAATTTGTGACTTTCTAAAACGCCGCTGTGTACACGGACGCAGGAAGATGTACAGAGCGCCAACTAATCCTTGACGGCGCTGCCTTTGCGTACCGGCCCAGTCACATACCATCTACGGCTTGACACACGCACTGGCGAATGCAACCATACTTAGTCAACAGCCATACAGGTCACGCTGAGGGTGGCCGTATAAACAACTTTAACACTGTTACAAATATGCGCCACACTGTGAACCCACACCAAACAAGAATGACAAACACATATCGGGAGAACATACGCACCGTAACACAACATAAACACAACAGAACAAATACCCAGAACCCCTTGCAGATGCTTGTTTTCATTCAGAAAAATCTACCTCTCACATGTGAGGACAAGGAGAAAAAGAATTAGCCCACTCTTTGAGCGTCATCTGTTGCACAAATAGACTAATAGTCTGGACTCAGTGAAGCTGTTTTATTTATGTTTTGTGCCTTTTTTCCCCATGCACTTTAAAGGATGGCTGTGTTTCCTACTCGTCTAGACTGAAGCAGTTGTATTAATGTTTATGCACTTTAAAGGATGGCTGTGTTATCTACTAGTCTAGACTGAAGCAGTTGTTTTATTTTTGTGCCTTTCTTGCTTTTATTTGCACATTTTTGTTACTCATACGAATACGTTAAGAACAGGGCAGATTGAGCCCAGTTTATAGTATACTTTGGACTGAAGCTGTGTGCCTTCATTGTTTTTGTAGCTGTTGTTTTGAGGCATGTTTAAAAAAAAAAAGCACTTTGTGAAAGTCAAAGTACAGTGTTTCCTATAGTTGTAGTGGGTATCAGGATTATTTCAGGGAGAGCATGTCCCACATTTCAAGCTGCTATATTGAGGCATGTTAAAAAAATAATGCACTTTGTGACTTCAATAATAAATATGGCAGTGCCATGTTGCCACTTTTTTCCATAACTTGAGTTGATTTATTTTGGAAAACCTTGTTACATTGTTTAATGCATCCAGCGGGGAATCACAACAGAATTAGGCATAATAATGTGTTAATTCCACGACTGTATATATCGGTATTGGTTGATATCGGTATCGGTAATTAAGAGTTGGACAATATCGGAATATCGAATATCGGCAAAAAAGCCATTATCGAACATCCCTAATATATATATATATATATATATATATATATATATATATATATATACATACATATATATATATATATATTAGGGATATATATATATATACATATATATATATATATATATATATATATATATATATATATATACACACACACTTATATATGTATATATACAGTTGTGCTCATAAGTTTACATACCCTGGGAGAATTTATGATTTCTTGGCCATTCTTCAGAGAATATGAATGATAACACAAAAACCTTTCTTCTACTAATGCTTAATGGTTGTGTGAAGCTATTTATTGGCAAACAACTGTGTTTACTCTTTTTAAATCAAAATGGCAAAAGAAAGTACCCAAATGACCCTGATCAAAAGTTTACATACACCATTGACTTTGATCTGATAACATGCACAAAAGTTGACACAAACAGGTTTGAATGGCTAATCAAGGTTCCAATCCTCAACTGTGACCTGTTTGTTTGTAATTAATGTGCGTGTATAAAAGGTCAGTGAGTTTCTGGGCTTCTGACAGACCATTGCATCTTTCATCCAGTGCTGCACAGATGTTTCTGGATTCTGAGTCATGGGGAAGGCAAAATAATTGTCAAAGGATCTGCGAGAAAAGGTAATTGAACTGCATAAAACAGGAAAGGGGTATAAAAAGATATCCAAGGAATTGAGAATGCCAATCAGCAGTGTTCAAACGCTGATTAAGAAGTGGAAAATTAGGGATTCAGGTAGACCAGCAAAGATTTCAGCCACAACTGCCAGAAAAATTGTTCGAGATGCAAAGAAAAATCCACAAATAACTTCAGCTGAAATACAGGACTCTCTGAAAAATTGTGGTGTGGCTGTTTCAGGATGCACAATAAAGAGCCACTTGAAGAAAAATGGGCTGCATGGTCGAGTTGCCAGAAGAAAGCCATTTCTGCGCAAATGTCACAAAGTATCCCACTCACATTACGCCAAACAGCACAGAGATAAGCCTCAAAACTTCTGGAACAAAGTAATTTGGAGTAATGGCTTTCTTCTGGCTTGTTATTTTGCAGAATATACAGTACAGGCCAAACGTTTGGACACACCTTCCCATTTCAATGCGTTTTCTTTATTTTCAAACTGTTCGTAGTTTGTGTTTCTATTGGAAACACAATAGAAATAATCAGGAATCATACATAATGAGGCTCTCCTCCATGTGTTTACTTTGACATGTTATCTAAGCGGAGACTGAGGGCAGCAAGACAACTGTCAGCTACAGCAAACAATCCTGTACGAATAGAAATACGTTTAAAATTGACAATTTATTTTTAATTACTTCACTGCAAAATTTTGCAACAAAGTGGAGACTGTGGGATGGCAACAGGGTAAGCTAACAAACAACAGTGGCCTCCCAATTAACTCACATTTTAGTAAATGTGAGAAAAAAAATGACGCAATTTTTTTCTCTACAAATAGTAACATAATGCACTTACCATCCCAATTAACATACTTTTAAATATACTGTATATATACAGTATAGGCCAAAAGTTTGGACACACCTTGTCATTTCAATGCATTTTCTTTATTTTCATGACTATTTACATTGTAGATTGTCACTGAAGGCATCAAAACTATGACACCTGTGAAGTGAAAACCACTTCAGGTGACTACCCCTTGAAGCTCATCGAGAGAATGCCAAGAGTGTGCAAAACAGTAATCAGACCAAAGGGTGGCTATTTTGAAGAAACTAGAATATAAAACATGTTTTCAGTTATTTCACCTTTTTTTTTTTTTGTTAAGTACATAACTCCACATGTGTTCATTCATAGTTGTTGTTCAGTGACAATCTACAATGTAAATAGTCATGAAAATAAAGAAAACACATTGAATGAGGAGAAGGTGTGTCCAAACTTTTTGGCCAGTACTGTACATACAACAATGACGGCGGTTTTAGACCTTTTTTTCTTAGAGTGGTTTAGACAGAATAGAGCAAATCCTATTACTGTACCTCCATTGTTGGCTGACTTTTGCTAGCGTTCATTTACTAGTTAGAATGCATTAAAAAAAACAATTGGATTGTAAATTTAGGTAAAATTCCAAAAAAGGGCAGTTCCCCTTTAAGTTTAAGAAATTGCCGTCATTTATAAATTATTGAATATTTCTGTGCGGCCGAGTCGCAAACGCGTCACAGACCCCAAGAATGCAGAGAATGGCTGTCAGAATGCAAGTAAAAAAACAATTTATTACTCACAAGAAAGCAGGGAACAAATAGAAACAGCACACTCAGCATCAGTTTCTGAGGAACGAGGATCCAGCACCGACGGAGGCACCCAGGTGGAACTCAATAAAACTAATTAAACGAGGAACAGGTGTAATGACAGGACATGGACCAGAAAGTAAAAGGTGCTTCAAAACACAGAGACCAAACAGGAAACACTTACAAAACAAGAGCACCAGGACAGGAGGTGATACACAGAAAAACCCAAACTGTGACGATCTGTGAAATTTCAGTTCTTATGTGTCTTGTACATGTTAAAGAATGGACAATAATAAAGCATCTTGAATCTTGAATATTGAATTTCTTTTCTGTTCGTTTCCTTGTTTTTGTATTTACTTCCCATCAGTGCTCTTATTTTGTTCCATTTCCTGTTTGTCCCTGAGCACTGTTTGATCGCTCACCTGCCGTTGATTGGCAGGCGGTCAATCAGCGTGTCCTATTTATGCCTCGTCTTCGAGCACTGAGATGGCTTTATGTTGTGGAAACGTTTATGTGCGAGACTGCTTTATTTCTGTTGACGATATTAAAAAAAAACCATCTTACCTTCTCGTCGTCTCCTGGTTACTGCATCTTGGGGTCTCAAAAACTGCAGCCAATGCGAGTTTCTCACACAAACATAACCAAACTGTCAGTAACAATTCTAAAAAAAAAAAATACATCTAAAAAAAAGAAAATAGATTCTTCATGGACATATTAATTTGATGTGTGGTGAGGAATTACCAAACAACAAAAAATAAACGCGAAAATTAATTTTTGATCTAATACTTTTGCTCCAGATGCACGTTTTGTCATGTTCTGTGGTCTGGATTATGTTTTGCTATTTTTTTGACTCTTTTAGTTCCTGTTTGCGCTTCCTTGTTTGTTTTGTCACCATGGCGACTCATTAGTTTCACCTGCCTCATTTGTTCAGGACAAGCACCTGCTTTAATCAGGAGATGACTATTTAAACCGCCTTAAACGTTTTGAGTTTATTTATATTTTTGTTAATTTAGAGGTCAGGTTAGTTCTGTTTTTGACAGCCTGTTTTGTTTCTCCCATTTTGGACCCTTTCCCTTGTCGGAATAAATATCTGTTTCCAAAATCCTGCATCTGTGTCCAGAGTCCTATTCGGGTCGTGGCAGTACACTCTGGCCAGTATGGACAAAGATGCAGGAATTCGGAAACAGGTATTTATTCCGACAAGGGAAAGGGTCCAAAAGGGGAGAAACAAAACAGGCTATCAAAAACAGAACTAACCTGACCTCTAAACTAACAAAAATATCAATAAACTCAAAACGCTCAAGGCGGTTTAAATAGTCATCTCCTGATTAAAGCAGGTGCGTGTCCTGAACAAATGAGGCAGGTGAAACTAATGAGTCGCCATGGCGACAAAACAAACAAGGAAGCGCAAACAGGAACTAAAAGAGTCCAAAAAATAACAAAAAATAACAAAACATAATCCAGACCACAGAACATGACACATTTCAGGAAAAAAAAAAATCCTTCTTATGCAGAACACAAATGTCCACTGCAGTGGCTCTCAAGATGCAACATGATCGGTAGGTTGTGAGTTCAAACCCCTGGCCGAGTCATACCAAAGATTATAAAAATGGGACCCATTGCCTCCCTGTTTGGCACTCAGCATCAAGGGTTGGAATTGGGGGTTAATAACCAAAAAATGATTCCCGGGCACGGCCATCGCTGCTGCTCACTGCTCCCCTCACCTCCCAGGGGGTGATCAAGGGTGATGGGTCAAATGCAGAGAATAATTTCACCACAACTAGCGTGTGTGTGACAATCATTGGTACTTTAACTGTTATTATGTGTTACATAAATATTTTACATGTTTTATAAACCTGCATGTTCACCGCCAAAGTAGTTTTTTTTTTTTTGGCGAGGGAGATACAAAGTGTTCCAGCCGAATGTTGTTTATGCTTCATGCAAATCCTGTCACACTTTTCATTTTCACGACTGACAATACCGCGAGGACGGTATGCGAGTGCGTCATGTCACTTCCTGTCCAGCGAGTCCCCCCTTTTTTTTTTTTTTCCGTGCGACTTATAAAAAGCACCCAAACACAATAGGCCCACCCCCTCCTCGGCTGCACAGGTGTTTCCTGGTTTGCCAGCGGCGTCTGCAAAACCGTGCTGTGTCTCAATAAGGCCGCATGACTCATTTGCAGTCACATGACCCCCCCCCCACCGCAGTGTGCAGTCTCAAAATACAATAGTTCCAAAACCTGCATTAGGCTGCACTGCAAAAAGTCAGTGTTCAAAAAGAATAAAACAAAATACAAAAATTAGGGGTATTTTATTTGAACTAAGCAAAGTTATCTGCCAATAGAACAAGAAAATTTGGCTTGTCAAGACTTTCCAAAACAAGTAAAATTAGCTTACTTCAATGAACCCAAAAATACCTTAAAATAAGTATATTCTCACTAATAATAACTCTACTACTATATGAGTACGTATTTTCTATTGTTTCATTGAAAATAAAACAGCAAAGTCCATTTGGCTGTCATCCGTTTTTAATATGAGACACAATTGTGTCAAAGTCATGATTTTTTTTTTTTTGTACATGCTTGAAATAAGAAATGATTACTTTAAAAAAGTAGTTTTATACTTGTGAGTGTTGATGACACAGCTTTGCAACAGTTGATATTCTAGTTTCAAGCATGTTTTACTCAATATAGGTCATAACATCTCAGCAAAGAGCTGTAATATCTTACTGAGATCATTTAGGACCAAAACCCTTAAAACAAGTAAAACACTATCATAAAACCTGCTTAGTGAGAAGAATTATCTTATCAGACAGAAAATAAGCAAATATCACCCTTATTTGAGATATTTAATCTTGCTTAGATTGCAGTTTTTGCAGTGTGTTGGTTGTCAAACTACTGCAGACATTTCATTTTGGTATTTTTTCGTCAGTTACAGGGGCGCTCTGCTGATTTTAGGGACCTTCTGCACAAAAAAAATAAAAAAAACAAGATCATATCCAGGATAGCACCCTCGTGTTTTTAGGAATCCGCTGAGTGTGAGTCTTTTTGAACTGAACTCACGGGCCACCAGATGAATAGCCCTAATAATGCAAAATGGAAGATCAAAAATAGAACACTAGCAGTAGAACTAAAGACATTGAGCAAATGAGTACTGTAGAAGCCAATAACAACACCGTAGTTACCATATTTCACGGGACTATACGCCACTACATTTTTCCTCCGCTTTGAGCCCTGCGGCTTATAAAACTATGCTGCTAATTTATGCATTTTTCTACACTAACAGCCATAATGTTTTGTACACACCTCACTCCTACCCACTTCTCCAAAGTGGGCTGGCTCAGGGTGGAGGACAGAGTAAAACAACTTGCACTGAGCCTAGTCTATAAAATCCGCTACACCTCCCTGATACCGAAGTACATGTCAAACTACTTCCTTAACGTAAATGACCGCCATAACCACAACACCAGGGGGAGCTCCACTAACCACGTTAAACCCAGATTCCGAACTAACAAAGGTCTTAACTCATTCTCCTTCTATGCCACATCAATATGGAATGCACTCCCAACAGGTGTAAAAGAAAGGGCATCTCTATCCTCCTTCAAAACCGCACTAAAAGAACACCTCCAGGCAACTTCAACCCTAAACTAACACCCTCCCTTCCTCATTATACCTCTTCGGATTGTAAACAATCAAATGTCGTCACTTTTTCTTATAATTTCTGATCTCTCTCTCTCTGTGTCCAATACTTGCTGTACATATGTACTAAGCCAGACCTACACTGTTCCAATGTCAATTTCTCAGATGATGCAATTGTTGATGACTGAAGTGTTGATACCAACCAAACTTAACCCCCCCCAATCCATATCCCACACCCCGGATTGTAAATAATGTAAATAATTCAATTTATATACTGTGATGATTAACTTATGTGATGACTGTATTATGATGATAGTATATATCTGTATCATGAATCAATTTAAGTGGACCCCGGCTTAAACAAGTTGAAAAACTTATTCGGGTGTTACCATTTAGTGGTCAATTGTACGGAATATGTACTTCACTGTGCAATCCACTAATAAAAGTTTCAATCAATCAATCAATCAAACTCAACAAATAGTTTTCATAAAACCCCGACAGAAACACTGAAAAGGTATGCTATTATTTGTGCCATGGCGCCATCTTTTGGAAGAGTTCGCCCACAGGTGTTGCGGGTTGAAAATGTGAAGTGAAGTGAATTATATTTATATAGCGCTTTTCTCTAGTGACTCAAAGTGCTTTGACATAGTGAAACCCAAAATCTAGGTTACATTTAAACCAGTGTGGGTGGCACTGGGAGCAGGTGGGTAAAGTGTCTTGCCCAAGGACACAACGGCAGTGACTAGGATAGCGGAAGCGGGGATCGAACCTGGAACCCTCAAGTTTCTGGCACGGCCACTCTACCAACCGCCAAAATGTACTTCCTGTTTTGTGCCTTGAATCATAAGTAAATGGTAAATGGGGTATACTTGTAAAGCGCTTTCATACCTTCAAGGTACTCAAAGCGCTTTGACACTATTTCCACATTCACCCATTCACACACACATTGATGGAAGGCCATGCAAAGCCCTAACTACGACCAATCAGGAGCAAGGGTGAAGTGTCTTGCTCAAGGACACAACGGACGTGACGAGGTTGGTAGAAGGTGGGGATTGAACCAGGAACCCTCGGGTTGCTGGCACGGCCACTCTCCCAACTGCGCCACACCGTCCCACAGTCCATAGTGGATCTAGCATAATAGTGTGAGAGTCCAGTCCATAGTGGATCTAGCATAATAGTGTGAGAGTCCAGTCCATAGTGGATCTAACATAATAGTGTGAGAGTCCAGTCCATAGTGGATCTAGCAAAATAGTGTGAGAGTCCAGTCCATAGTGGATCTAACATAATAGTGTGAGAGTCCAGTCCATAGTGGATCTAACGTAATAGTGTGAGAGTCCAGTCCATAGTGGATCTAGCATAATAGTGTGAGAGTCCAGTCCATAGTGGATCTAGCATAATAGTGTGAGAGTCCAGTCCATAGTGGATCTAACATAATAGTGTGAGAGTCCAGTCCATAGTGGATCTAGCAAAATAGTGTGAGAGTCCAGTCCATAGTGGATCTAACATAATAGTGTGAGAGTCCAGTCCATAGTGGATCTAACATAATAGTGTGAGAGTCCAGTCCATAGTGGGGCCAGCAGGAGATCATCATGAGTGGAGACAAGTCAGCAGCGCAGTGACGTACCCAACTGATGCACGGATGAGTGGTCCATCCTGGGTCCCGACTTTGGAGAGCTAGCGCCTCACCTGTGGTCACCGAATCTGTGACAGAAAAGAGACGGCAGATCAACTGGTCTAAACTAAATGTCTACACAACAGGAGTACTCTACTGTTTTTAGGAATTTGTTGCAAAAATGTTTGTCTCCCAACGTTTGTATTGAACTCAGAGTGGCAGGTATTGTGTCATACCCGGGCCAGATTTAGACTTAGACTTAGACAAACCTTAATGATCCACAAAGGGAAATTGTTCAACACAGTAGCTCAGTTACAATGATTGAAAGTGTAAGGATGGAAAGGAAAATGCAGGTATAAATAGACTAAATATAGCGATATAAAATATATCATATATATGTAATATTTACATAATATAAGTACAGCATATTATATATACTGATATATTATATTATATTATGTCTATATCATATATACAATATATAACAATATTACAGTATATGTGACAGCTGCAGCATAAAATAGAGGGTAGATCCAGCAGAAAATAGAAAATAGACATTAAAAACAAAGAGAAGTAGCTAACATAGAAGGTGTCAGGTAATAATAATAATAATAAATAATAATAAAGAATAAAGAATAATAAAACGTTATAAATACAATAGGGTCCTCTGTCCCAAAGGTTCCTAATAATAAAGATATTGGCCCCCTAGGCTGCCAGTTGAATAGCCCTGGCGTACAATTATAGTCTAATATTATCAGATCAACTATCATTGGCGACGGAGGAGATGATTAGCACACGCTAAAAGACTTGAAATAAAAATGACATTTTGAAAGTCAATGGAGAAGATGCATTGCACCGCCGGTGGTGTAAATTAATGTCAGATTCAGAATGCCACAGGAGTGTTCGGCCTTCTTTAGTACAAGTCATGATCAGATGGCACATATGACACATGCAGCACACACATACACACACACACACACACACACACACACACACACACACACACACACACCCACACACGCTTCAAAAGCTTGACTCACTCCCCAATCCCTCCCACTCTGCACCGTTATGACTCTTTGAGACAAGACGAACCTTTGACAAGAAAGACGAGGGGAGTGGACACACACACACACACACACACACACACACACACACACACACACACACACACACACACACACACACACACACACACACACACACACACACACACACACACACACACACACACACACACACACACACACACACACACACACACAAAAATCAATATCTTCCGATGCAATAGTAATGAGCTCACCCGCTGGCTTAACTCGGTTATTGTCTCACAAAAAGCCACTCTGAGTGAAATTTCCAGGCGGTAAAAATAGTTCAGGCCTCTGGAGGTGACACATTTTGATTGTTTGTGCTGCAGAGGTAGGAGTGTTGTGGGTTTTCACTGAGGAATTCCGAGCATTTTTTTTTTTTTGTGTGTGTCGTGTTCCCGATGTGTGATGCAATCTTAGTCGGTTTGCACATGCTGCACAGTTCTATTTATGTTATTTTTTTCTTCAAATAACAGAAGCGTGCATGTCGATCCGTGAAAAAGGAGCACATATGGTAACATAATGATCTCGCCTGCTTCACACGTACACACAGTCATATCTCAACGCTATATCACAACTGCATATAAATCAGGTGAATCACTGCATTAATGCTTCATTCCTGTTCCATTTCACAGGAGAGGTTGAACAGAAAAACATTGCATCATCATTGGCGCATATTTTTTTTCTGTGTTTACATGGCGACCAAAATAACAGATCTGTAATGGCTTTCGGCGCCTTTACTTTACTGGTATTTGCAACGGCATTATAAGCACACAGCTAAGTAACCTTTTGTCGTTCAATGGAATATTGCATATTTGCATAGCTGACGATGCTATTGCCATCCTGCCTACGCACGTCCGCCATAAGGCTGATCGGCGTTTACTGTACTTAGGGAAATGCAGCTAAATGATGTGGCTTTGGGGACAGATGTGAGACCTGTTCAAGACCCATAAAGAAATGATAGTTAGGGATGATATGCCAGGCTGTTTCCCGAGCATTGCTATGATCAAAACTCTGTTACGTACGGCGGGGGAAGGTGACGACACCAAAACCAAGATCGGTTCTACAGGTTTATTGAACCCTTTGATGAGTGTGTCTGAGGTGTATGCTACTCTATGTGTTTGGTGGGAAACGATGTGTAAGACTAACAATGTAAATGTTACCAGGGTTTGTTGTATGTGCGCGTTGGATGAACCTTTCGCCAGTCCAGAGGGGCAAGGCAAGAAGACAGTCCGTGGGCAAGCAAGCGGTCGGGGGGCTGGAGAGAAGCAACGAGGTCCGTGTCCAAGCAGGGGTCGAGGATCGAGGGAGGCAGTCCAAAATCTAGAGAGGAGTCGAGGCACATAGCTCGATCACGTGGGAACAGGAAAAACACTGCGGGGAACACAGGGAGAGAACAAGTACGCATGAGGGGAAGCCAGAGACGGGATACTTACTACAGAGAGTGAACTACGTTCCGGCGCAGGATCCTCGGGTCCGCTGGTCTTTATACTGCTTGCCTTCATTAGTGTCAGGTGTGCAGATTGCTGATTGCTTGCAGCTTTGCCGGCGTGTGGCTGCGATGTCCTGGTGCGTTGCCAGCGGAGGCGCCGGTAGAGCTTGCCGCAGATGACATGCGGGATTGAGAACGCGCCGTGACAAACTCCTAACGCATAAAATAACACCCAAATACAGTGTGTGCAATCCTATAGTATATGGAGTCAGTCCTGGTCAAAAATGTAAGTTTGTTTACTGTGTACTCGGCTGTCTTTGACTGAGGATTTCATAGTTGAATCTGAGTCGTTAGAGATTTTGCTCATAGTTGACGATCAGTCGAATCTATATTGACATTTTTTTAAAGAGAGAAATAAACAGATTGTGATGATATGAAGTACACAACAATATCAATATATGTCGAGATGACCAGGTAATCAATATCAAGAAGAAATGGGTGCGATAAAACCTTTCGTATGTATTTATATATATACGGTATATATATATATGTATATATATATATATATATATATATATATACGGTAGTCAAGGATTCTGTGGTATATCCGTTATACAGTGCTCAATACCGGGGTAGAGCGGAATATACGTTAGGTCAGAAAAAACACAAAGGCTATATCATCCCTACAAGCCTGTTTCGCAGGTTTCCGTGCTCGAAAATCCCCTGACTAGCAGGGAAACCTGTGAAACAGGCTTGTAGGGATGATATAGCCTTTGTGTTTTTTCTGACCTAACGTATATTATAAATATATATATATATATATATATATATATATATATACATATATATATATATATATATATATATATATATATATATACATACATATACATATATATATATATATATATATATATATACATACATATACAGGTAAAAGCCAGTAAATTAGAATATTTTGAAAAACTTGATTTATTTCAGTAATTGCATTCAAAAGGTGTAACTTGTACATTATATTTATTCATTGCACACAGACTGATGCATTCAAATGTTTATTTCATTTAATTTTGATGATTTGAAGTGGCAACAAATGAAAATCCCAAATTCCGTGTGTCACAAAATTAGAATATTACTTAAGGCTAATACAAAAAAGGGATTTTTAGAAATGTTGGCCAACTGACAAGTATGAAAATGAAAAATATGAGCATGTACAATACTCAATACTTGGTTGGAGCTCCTTTTGCCTCAATTACTGCGTTAATGCGGCGTGGCATGGAGTCGATGAGTCTCTGGCGCTGCTCAGGTGTTATGAGAGCCCAGGTTGCTCTGATAGTGGCCTTCAACTCTTCTGCGTTTTTGGGTCTGGCATTCTGCATCTTCCTTTTCACAATACCCCACAGATTTTCTATGGGGCTAAGGTCAGGGGAGTTGGCGGGCCAATTTAGAACAGAAATACCATGGTCCGTAAACCAGGCACGGGTAGATTTTGCGCTGTGTGCAGGCGCCAAGTCCTGTTGGAAATTGAAATCTCCATCTCCATAGAGCAGGTCAGCAGCAGGAAGCATGAAGTGCTCTAAAACTTGCTGGTAGACGGCTGCGTTGACCCTGGATCTCAGGAAACAGAGTGGACCGACACCAGCAGATGACATGGCACCCCAAACCATCACTGATGGTGGAAACTTTACACTAGACTTCAGGCAACGTGGATCCTGTGCCTCTCCTGTCTTCCTCCAGACTCTGGGACCTCGATTTCCAAAGGAAATGCAAAATTTGCATGGTTGGGTGATGGTTTGGGGTGCCATGTCATCTGCTGGTGTCGGTCCACTCTGTTTCCTGAGATCCAGGGTCAACGCAGCCGTCTACCAGCAAGTTTTAGAGCACTTCATGCTTCCTGCTGCTGACCTGCTCTATGGAGATGGAGATTTCAAGTTCCAACAGGACTTGGCGCTTGCACACAGCGCAAAATCTACCCGTGCCTGGTTTACGGACCATGGTATTTCTGTTCTAAATTGGCCCGCCAACTCCCCTGACCTTAGCCCCATAGAAAATCTGTGGGGTATTGTGAAAAGGAAGATGCAGAATGCCAGACCCAAAAACGCAGAAGAGTTGAAGGCCACTATCAGAGCAACCTGGGCTCTCACAACACCTGAGCAGTGCCAGAAACTCATCGACTCCATGCCACGCCGCATTAACGCAGTAATTGAGGCAAAAGGAGCTCCAACCAAGTATTGAGTATTGTACATGCTCATATTTTTCATTTTCATACTTTTCAGTTGGCCAACATTTCTAAAAATCCCTTTTTTGTATTAGCCTTAAGTAATATTCTAATTTTGTGACACACGGAATTTTGGATTTTGATTTGTTGCCACTTCAAATCATCAAAATTAAATGAAATAAACATTTGAATGCATCAGTCTGTGTGCAATGAATAAATATAATGTACAAGTTACACCTTTTGAATGCAATTACTGAAATAAATCAAGTTTTTCAAAATATTCTAATTTACTGGCTTTTACCTGTATATATCTTTATACCAGCATTATCCTTTCCATCCTTACCCTTTCCGTCCTTTGTAACCGAGCAACAATTTCCCTTGTGGATCAATAAAATTCGTCTAAGTCTAAATAATATGGATACACAAATATCGATTGCTGTATGAACGCTGTAAAAATGTACCAAAATTTTACAACATATTTTCACAGTAAAATACTGTACCATTCCTTGATACCTTCATATTTCACAGCAATCAACCACTATTTCCCCAGTAAATTACTGTGAAAGTACAATGCCAATAATTAACAGTAAATTTACAATGAAAATGTTTACAGTGGGCCCTGCGATGAGGTGGCGACTTGTCCAGGGTGTACCCCGCCTTCCGCCCGATTGTAGCTGAGATAGTCTCCAGCGCCCCCGCGACCCCAAAGGGAATAAGCGGTAGAAAATGGATGGATGGATATATATATATATATATATATATATATATATATATATATATATATATATATATATATATATATATATACACACACACAGTACAGGCCAAAAGTTTGGACACACCTTCTCTTTCAATGGGTTTTCTTTATTTTCATGACTATTTACATTGTAGATTGTTACTGAAGGCATCAAAACTATGAATGAACACATGTGGAGTTATGTACTTAACAAAAAAAAGGTGAAATAACTGAAAACATATTTTAAATTCTAGTTTCTTCAAAATAGCCACCCTTTGCTCTGATTACTGCTTTGCACACTCTTGGCATTCTCTCGATGAGCTTCAAGAGGTATCCATCCAT
The DNA here is from genome assembly GCF_033978685.3 of Nerophis lumbriciformis. Taxonomy (NCBI): domain Eukaryota; kingdom Metazoa; phylum Chordata; class Actinopteri; order Syngnathiformes; family Syngnathidae; genus Nerophis; species Nerophis lumbriciformis. The sequence goes on from NC_084574.2 coordinate 17,346,702, forward strand.
CCATTTTCTACCGCTTATTCCCTTTGGGGTCGCGGGGGCGCTGGAGCCTATCTCAGCTACAATCGGGCGGAAGGCGGTGTACACCCCGGACAAGTCGCCACCTTATCGCAGGGCCAACACAGACAGACAGACAACATCCACACTCACATCCACACACTAGGGCCAATTTAGTGTTGCCAATCAACTTATCCCCAGGTGCATGTCTTTGGAAGCGGGAGGAAGCCGGAGTACCCGGAGGGAACCCACGCAGTCACGGGGAGGACATGCAAACTCCACACAGAAAGATCCCGAGCCCGGGATTGAACCCAAGACTACTCAGGACCTTCGTATTGTGAGGCAGATGCACTAACCCCTCTCCCACCGTGAAGCCTGCTTCAAGAGGTAGTCACCTGAAATGGTTTTCACGTCACAGGTGTGCTCGAAGCTCATCGAGAGAATGCCGTTAAACTTTAAGCACTTCCTGTTTAGCATTCTAACGTTGGCAGTTTATTAAAAGTGTTTGGAAAAGCAACCGATTGTTACCACAAACCGCCGCATTGGTGAAATACGCATACTGCCACAACACATTCATTTATCATCATTCATCACAATGGCATTTTAAAATCGTGTTTTTATCATCTTCGTCTTCTAGCAAAGGTAAAACCGTTTTTATCTTTTAACCTTTTTGAACAAGTCGTGCATGCTTTTATTTCAAGTCGCCTGGACTACTGCAATGCACTTTATGCTGGCATTAGCCAAAAAGCTCTCTCCTGGTTGCAGTTAGTCCAGAATGCGGCAGCACGACTTTTAACAGGGGCCAGGAGACGCCAGCATATAACCCCAATCCTTGAGAGTTTGCACTGGCTCCCTGTTCATTTTAGAATTGATTTTAAAACCTTGCTGTTTGTTTTCAAAGCTTTACATGGACTGGCACCTCAGTATATCTCGGACCTCATCCAAACTTACAATCCTGCGCGCGCTCTGAGGTCCGAGAGCCAGCTCCAGCTCGTGGTGTCCAAGACGAGACTTAAAACCAGGGGAGACAGGGCCTTCTCTGTGGTCGGCCCTAAGCTCTGGAACACTCTGCCCCTCCATATTCGAACTGCTCCCACAGTGGAGTGTTTTAAGTCTCGTCTTAAGACCCACTTTTATTCTCTGGCTTTTAACACTACGTGAGTTGTGTGGTCCTCTGTTGTCCTCTGTGTTTTTAAAATTTTTGATTTCTATTTACTGTTTTAATTGGTTTTACCCTTTGAAATTGTTTTTAATCATATTTATTTTATATTGTTTTTAATTGTGTTTAATATTGTTGTGCAGCACTTTGGAAACATTTTGTTGTTTAAATGTGCTATATACAGGTAAAAGCCAGTAAATTAGAATATTTTGAAAAACTTGATTTATTTCAGTAATTGCATTCAAAAGGTGTAACTTGTACATTATATTTATTCATTGCACACAGACTGATGCATTCAAATGTTTATTTCATTTAATTTTGATGATTTGAAGTGGCAACAAATGAAAATCCAAAATTCCGTGTGTCACAAAATTAGAATATTACTTAAGGCTAATACAAAAAAGGGATTTTTAGAAATGTTGGCCAACTGACAAGTATGAAAATGAAAAATATGAGCATGTACAATACTCAATACTTGGTTGGAGCTCCTTTTGCCTCAATTACTGCGTTAATGCGGCGTGGCATGGAGTCGATGAGTTTCTGGCACTGCTCAGGTGTTATGAGAGCCCAGGTTGCTCTGATAGTGGCCTTCAACTCTTCTGCGTTTTTGGGTCTGGCATTCTGCATCTTCCTTTTCACAATACCCCACAGATTTTCTATGGGGCTAAGGTCAGGGGAGTTGGCGGGCCAATTTAGAACAGAAATACCATGGTCCGTAAACCAGGCACGGGTAGATTTTGCGCTGTGTGCAGGCGCCAAGTCCTGTTGGAAATTGAAATCTCCATCTCCATAGAGCAGGTCAGCAGCAGGAAGCATGAAGTGCTCTAAAACTTGCTGGTAGACGGCTGCGTTGACCCTGGATCTCAGGAAACAGAGTGGACCGACACCAGCAGATGACATGGCACCCCAAACCATCACTGATGGTGGAAACTTTACACTAGACTTCAGGCAACGTGGATCCTGTGCCTCTCCTGTCTTCCTCCAGACTCTGGGACCTCGATTTCCAAAGGAAATGCAAACTTTGCATGGTTGGGTGATTGTTTGGGGTGCCATGTCATCTGCTGGTGTCGGTCCACTCTGTTTCCTGAGATCCAGGGTCAACGCAGCCGTCTACCAGCAAGTTTTAGAGCACTTCATGCTTCCTGCTGCTGACCTGCTCTATGGAGATGGAGATTTCAAGTTCCGACTTGGCGCCTGCACACAGCGCAAAATCTACCCGTGCCTGGTTTACAGACCATGGTATTTCTGTTCTAAATTGGCCCGCCAACTCCCCTGACCTTAGCCCCATAGAAAATCTGTGGGGTATTGTGAAAAGGAAGATGCAGAATGCCAGACCCAAAAACGCAGAAGAGTTGAAGGCCACTATCAGAGCAACCTGGGCTCTCATAACACCTGAGCAGTGCCAGAAACTCATCGACTCCATGCCACGCCGCATTAACGCAGTAATTTAGGCAAAAGGAGCTCCAACCAAGTATTGAGTATTGTACATGCTCATATTTTTCATTTTCATACTTTTCAGTTGGCCAACATTTCTAAAAATCCCTTTTTTGTATTAGCCTTAAGTAATATTCTAATTTTGTGACACACGGAATTTTGGATTTTCATTTGTTGCCACTTCAAATCATCAAAATTAAATGAAATAAACATTTGAATGCATCAGTCTGTGTGCAATGAATAAATATAATGTACAAGTTACACCTTTTGAATGCAATTACTGAAATAAATCAAGTTTTTCAAAATATTCTAATTTACTGGCTTTTACCTGTAAATAAAGTGGATTGGATTGGATCATTCAAATATTAATACCATAATTAAACATGGTGTTAGTTATCAAAACCACACTATAGCTTTTTGATGAGGCTTTTGTGAACAGAGCCTGCCAAGACTTAAGACCTTGTTTTAATTCTTCCACCTTCTGTAGCCTTTGTGCCGTCTCCATATTATTGTCTTTTTGTTTCTTAGACATTTCATAGTGCCTTCTTAGATGATATTCTTTGCCTTTTACCTCCGTGAACATGTATTTTGCCTCCCACCTGGCTTGAAACCCCCTGTTCTCACCGTCCACCTTCCGTTTAGCCATTATTGGGGAGTGGGGTTGTCGAAAGTTGACGTCTGCCCTGAATGCTGATGAATAATGAAGCCGAGGCCCACTTGCGGGCTACCATTGCATTGTGGGTAATGGAGTATTGGTGCGTGCAAAACAGCAGCAGGCGACTGTGGCCTGCGGGCCGGTTCTAATACTAATCAAATATCATCCCGCGGGCCTTGACTTTGACACCTAGGGTTTAGATTGTTATTAGCTATCCGACATGGTTGTTAGTATTGATGCGAGCACACATGGGGTTGGTGGTCAAATAAACTTATATTCATACATTTCACATATACAGTAGCATGGCCTAAATGTGAGTTTACTGTTTGTCCTTTGCTCGTTTTTGTTACGATGCATGAAGTTACTGAGTTCTCCTTACTTTCCTTTCCCCCCCCCCAATTGTACTATTAAAATAACATTGTGACCATTTGTAAAGCTCAGCCAGACTGTGTGGGTCTGCCCCGCGGCACCTTTCACTGCCTATATATGTACATGTGCCGCATGCCAAGTGTACGTGTTATCTGTGCGCTACAGAGGAGAATGAGGAAGGAAGTCGGAGAACACACAAAAGAAAACTGAGCGCGTGTGATGTTTGAAAAGGAAAGAAATATCACAAAAAAATCCTACGCCTTTGAATCATCGTCATCATCATCATCATCATCGTCCAAGAGCTGCCAAGTAAACTCCATCACACGCCGAAAATGTTTATTTGCATCAATGCTGTTTGCATGAAGACTATTTCAATTTATCACCCTGACTGTTAAAAAAGGGCCACATGCAACAGCAACAATAATATCGGATAAAAAAATGATTCATTGGTTTTAATCACACTGCTATTTTATGGAAGTAGAATTGTCTCACATCAACTTATATATATCAATATGATATTAATATATATGCATATATTATTAAATATACAAATGTGATATACAAATAAATAAATAATTTGTATGAATAAACGCGTATTTGTAAATATATTTTTGAGATTTGAAAATATATACGGTGCAAGAAACACAAATAAAATATTAGCAAACTGATTTGTTTCCAAGCATGGTCTTTCTTGAACAAGTCAGACTTTTACTGCTGAAATACACTATATTGCCAAAAGTATTTGGCCACCTGCCTTGACTCACATATGAACTTGAAGTGCCATCCCATTCCTAACCCATAGGGGTCAATATGATGTTGGTCCACCTTTTGCAGCTATTACAGATTCAACTCTTTTAGGAAGGCTGCCCACAAGGCTGCGGAGTGTGTTTATAGGAATTTCCGACGCATTGGTGAGGTCACAAACTGATGTTGGTCAAGAAGGTCTGGCTCTCAATCTCCGTTCTATTTCATCCCAAAGGTGTTCTATCGGGTTCAGGTCAGGACTCTGTGCAGGCCAGCAAAGTTCATCCACACCAGACTCTGTCATCCATGTCTTTATGGACCTTGCTTTGTGCGCTGGTGCAGTCATGTTGGAAAAGAAAGGAGCCCGCTCCGAACTGTTCCCACAAGGTTGGGAGCATGGAATTGTCCAAAATGTTTTGGTATCCTGGAGCATTCAAAGTTCCTTTCACTGCAACTAAGGGGCCAAGCCAAACTCCTGAAAAACAACCCCACACCATAATTCCTCCTCCACCAAATTTCACACTCGGCACAATGCAGTAAAAAATGTACCCTTCTCCTTGCAACCTCCAAACCCAGACTCGTCCATCAGATTGCCAGATGGAAAAGCGTGACTCGTCACTCCAGAGAAGGCGTCTCCACTGCTCTAGAGTCCAATGGTGACGTGCTTTACACCACTGCATCCCACGCTTTGCTTTGTACTAGGTGATGTATGGCTTACATGCAGCTGCTCGGCCATGGAAACCCATTTCATGAAGCTCTCTGCGTACTGTACGTGGGCTAATTGGAAGGTCACATCACGTTTGGAGCTCTGTAGCAACTGACTGTGCAGAAAGTCGGCGACCTCTTTGCCCTCTCTTGTCAGTTTCACTTGGTGGCTGAGTTGCTTATTGTTCCCAAACTCTTCCATTTTCCTATAATAAAGCCGACAGTTGACTTTGGAATATTTAGGAGCGAGGAAATTTCCCGACTGGATTTGTTGCACAGGTGGCATCCTATGACAGTTCCACGCTGGAAATCACTGAGAGCGGCCCATTCTTTCACAAATGTTTGTAGAAACAGTCTCCATGCCTAAGTGCTTGATTTTATACACCTGTGGCCGGGCCAAGTGATTATTACACCTGATTCTGATCATTTGGATGGGTGGCCAAATACTTTTGGCGACATATTGTACATTCATGATAACAAATGTCACAAATGTACCATTACTGTAAGGACGACGATGACATGAGAACTACTGACTTTTCCTAATTTAGAGACATTGTATTAATAGATGGACACACCCTCCCCCTCGGCTGTCATTAGTTTCCCCTCCTAAAGTCCAGCCTGCTTCCCCTCTCATCACCTGTGTGGGAGGCACAAAACCCAATTCACTCAGCTGAGATTAAACTCAGTGGGACCTTACAGATTGTGCTGATCTGCTTTAATACCACACACACACACACACACACACACACACACACACACACACACACACACACACACACACACACACACACACACACACACACACACACACACACACACACACACACACACACACACACACACGCCTGTACATTACCACAGATGTTCTCACATTGACACAGAAGCGCTCCCACTCAGGGGATGGAAAGACATGCAGAGGCAGGGATGGAAAAGATGTAATAGATAGGCGCACCGGGAGAGGGTGGTGATGGGGGAAGTAGCACACGTCACAGGAAGTGGGCAGGACTGTCACACACTCACGCACTCACACACACACACACACACACACACACACACACACACACACACACACACACACACACAACACACTACACACGCAGTGTAGGCACACACTGTTATCACTGGAGGCAAGTGCCAGTGTGTCACAGAAGGGAGAGGAGAGCTTGGGAACACACTGGTGACAGCTGAGGGAAATAACATGAATGTTGCTGGTGTTTAAGCACTAGGAACTATTCAGACTAAAAGGAAAAAAAACAATCAGTCCCAGGGAGGCGAAATTAAATAATTAAATTCCCACCCTGTTATTATTATAGAAAGACCATGGTGTTTTTTTTTTAAACATTTGAATACAAAGAAAAAGTATTATTTGTTCGATTTTTTTGGAGGGGGATTTTTGTTTATTTTTTTATTCCAGAAGTGTCCAAACTTTTCGACTGGAGGGCCGCATTGGGCAAATATGTTTTGGCCGGGCCGGGGGCCAAAAGCCGACTGCATGCAAAGTAACCATACATGCACACGCACATATATATATATATATATACATACATATACAAAATATATATATATATATATATATATATATATATATACATATATATACACACACAGTACAGGCCAAACGTTTGGACACACCTTCTCATTAAATTGGTTTTCCTTATTTTCATGACTATTTATATTGTAAATTGTCACTGAAGGCATCACAACTATGAATGAACACATGTGGAGTTATGTACTTAACAAAAAAAGGTGAAATAACTGAAAACATGTTTTGTATTCTAGTTTCTTTAAAATAGTGGGATAGGTTGATTGACAACACTAAAAAAATTGGCCCTAGTGTGTGAATGTTGTCTGTCTATCTGTGTTGGCCCTGTGATGAGGTGGCGACTTGTCCAGGGTGTACCCCACCTTCCGCCCGAGTGCAGCTGAGATAGGCTCCAGCACCCCCCGCGACCCCAAAAGGGACAAGCGGTTGAAAAAAAAAATATATATATATATATATATATATATATATATATACACAGGTAAAAGCCAGTAAATTAGAATATTTTGAAAAACTTGATTTATTTCAGTAATTGCATTCAAAAGGTGTAACTTGTACATTATATTTATTCATTGCACACAGACTGATGCATTCAAATGTTTATTTCATTTAATTTTGATGATTTGAAGTGGCAACAAATGAAAATCCAAAATTCCGTGTGTCACAAAATTAGAATATTACTTAAGGCTAATACAAAAAAGGGATTTTTAGAAATGTTGGCCAACTGAAAAGTATGAAAATGAAAAATATGAGCATGTACAATACTCAATACTTGGTTGGAGCTCCTTTTGCCTCAATTACTGCGTTAATGCGGCGTGGCATGGAGTGGATGAGTTTCTGGTACTGCTCAGGTGTTATGAGAGCCCAGGTGGCTCTGATAGTGGCCTTCAACTCTTCTGCGTTTTTGGGTCTGGCATTCTGCATCTTCCTTTTCACAATACCCCACAGATTTTCTATGGGGCTAAGGTCAGGGGAGTTGGCGGGCCAATTTAGAACAGAAATACTATGGTCCGTAAACCAGGCACGGGTAGATTTTGCGCTGTGTGCAGGCGCCAAGTCCTGTTGGAACTTGAAATCTCCATCTCCATAGAGCAGGTCAGCAGCAGGAAGCATGAAGTGCTCTAAAACTTGCTGGTAGACGGCTGCGTTGACCCTGGATCTCAGGAAACAGAGTGGACCGACACCAGCAGATGACATGGCACCCCAAACCATCACTGATGGTGGAAACTTTACACTAGACTTCAGGCAACGTGGATCCTGTGCCTCTCCTGTCTTCCTTCAGACTCTGGGACCTCGATTTCCAAAGGAAATTCAAAATTTGCATGGTTGGGTGATGGTTTGGGGTGCCATGTCATCTGCTGGTGTCGGTCCACTCTGTTTCCTGAGATCCAGGGTCAACGCAGCCGTCTACCAGCAAGTTTTAGAGCACTTCATGCTTCCTGCTGCTGACCTGCTCTATGGAGATGGAGATTTCAAGTTCCAACAGGACTTGGCGCCTGCACACAGTGCAAAATCTACCCGTGCCTGGTTTACGGACCATGGTATTTCTGTTCTAAATTGGCCCGCCAACTCCCCTGACCTTAGCCCCATAGAAAATCTGTGGGGTATTGTGAAAAGGAAGATGCAGAATGCCAGACCCAAAAACGCAGAAGAGTTGAAGGCCACTATCAGAGCAACCTGGGCTCTCATAACACCTGAGCAGTGCCAGAAACTCATCGACTCCATGCCACGTCGCATTAACGCAGTAATTGAGGCAAAAGGAGCTCCAACCAAGTATTGAGTATTGTACATGCTCATATTTTTCATTTTCATACTTTTCAGTTGGCCAACATTTCTAAAAATCCCTTTTTTGTATTAGCCTTAAGTAATATTCTAATTTTGGGACACACGGAATTTTGGATTTTCATTTGTTGCCACTTCAAATCATCAAAATTAAATGAAATAAACATTTGAATGCATCAGTCTGTGTGCAATGAATAAATATAATGTACAAGTTACACCTTTTGAATGCAATTACTGAAATAAATCAAGTTTTTCAAAATATTCTAATTTACTGGCTTTTACCTGTATATACACATAATAATAATAAAAGAAGCATTTAAGTCCCATCTTAAAACTCATTTGTATACTCTAGCCTTTAAATAGACCCCCTTTTTAGACCAGTTGATCTGCCGTTTCTTTTCTTTTCTCCTCTGCTCCCCTCTCCCTTGTGGGGGGGGGGGGGGGGGGGGTCCGGTGGCCATGGATGAAGTGCTGCCTGTCCAGAGTCGGGACTCGGGGTGGACCGCTCGCCTGTGCATCGGTTGGGAACATCTCTGCGCTGCTGACTCGTCTCCGCTCGGGATGGTGTCCTGCTGGCCCCACTATGGACTGGACTCTTACTATTATGTTGGATCCACTATAGACTGGACTCTCACAATATTATGTCAGACCCACTCGACATCCATTGCATTCGGGGGGGGGGTTACCGACATATGCGGTCCTCTCCAAGGTTTCTCATAGTCATTCACATCGACGTCCCACTGGGGTGAGTTTTTCCTTGCCCTTATGTGGGATGTCGTTGTGGCTTGTGCAGCCCTTTGAGACACTTGTGATTTAGGGCTATATAAATAAACATTGATTGATTGATATAAATATGTACACATTATATATATATATATATATATATATATATATATATAGATATATCAAATTGTATGTATATACACACATACTGTATATATATATATATATATATATATATATATATGTATGTATATATATACATACATACATACATACATACACACACACATACAGTATATGTGTGTGTGCGTGTGATTGCATATTATAATAATATAAGTGAAATATAATTAATAATTATTACAATTGAATATTAAGAGTATGTGAAATTTCAACTCCTACTGTGTTTACTTCCGTGATGATCTCTTCAAAGCTTTGTAATCAATCAGAAATATCAAGCAGCTAAAAGTCCAACATGGATAAGTGTGGAGAGAGTGTTTTGCATTTTTACCATCATGCCCTGCAATGGATTTAAATGGGTAACATTTTGGAATGTGTTATTGTGATGGGGCGTTTTTTAATTTATTTATAATGTGAACAGCTTCTGTGATGTGTGACTTTTTGTGCTGGTTTAATTTTTTTTTCTGCACCGTGACTAAGAATAGTTGAGTCATAGAAGTGAATGCTGTACCTAAGATGTGAAGCAAGCACACATCATGGTCACGATCCTGAGTTTCTGACATTGTCCACGAGCGAGTGACAATTTCCCCCTGTCAGACCGCTGAGTAATCATATCTGAATCTGCTGTACAGATATACTTAACAAAAGAGAAGTGTAGGACACATCTTTTGTTGCATTATGTGATAACAGTATTCATAAAAACAAATTGAAGCAGACAGTAATAATACAGTACAGACAATGATCATTATTAGCCCATAGTTACAGCAATAATTATAATAATAGTACTAACAATAATAATAAATCCCATATTTTCCGGATCATAAGACGTACCAACTAAATAAAAAAATAAAAAAATAAAATAAAATTTTTTTTTTCATTTATTAGCCGCACCGGTTTATATTTTATAATACATACATACATATATATATATATATATATATATATATATATATATATATATATATATATATATATATATATATATATAATACATTTAATAATATACATTTATAAGTCGCAGATATATACCAGTAATTTTGCGAAATTAAATATTTACATACAAATATTTTGTAAATGTTTGTTTACATACCTTAATTGTTTCCAAACGGTCTCTGTAACTTAGACTTAGACAAACTTTAATGATCCACAAGGGAAATTGTTCCACACAGTAGCTCAGTTACAAATGATGGAAAAATGTAAGGGTGGAAAGGACAATGCAGGTATAAAATAGACAAAAAATGTACCATAGTAGCAATATAACATATAACATATAACATACATGTAATATTTACATAATATATGTACAGTATATGATATATACTGATATATTATATTATATTTGAATATATACAATATATAACAATTACCATGTACAATATTACAGTATATGTAACAGCTGCAGCATAAAATAGATACCACGGCAACACAGCAGTAAAATGGCTAATCAAACAACACAGAAAAGTCATAGATGTCTTTATTTATCCTTTATGAAATGAATAAGACCTTCTTTTTAATAAGGTTCAAGATGTTAATCAGGATTATTTTTCCTTGTACTTTGTAAACACTTTGAGTTTGATCAGTTTCTTAGACTACATTTACACTGCAGGCCAAAGTTGCCCCAAATCAGATTTCTTTTTTTTTTTTTTATCAGATTTTTTTTCAGCCGACTGTTTACACTGTAAGTAACTTGTAATCTTTATCAGACTCCAATGTAAACGCACACTGGCCCCAAAGTGGCCCCAATGTGGCCTCGACGTCATTTGCATGCGCAGTTTGATAAAGGGAAAACAAAGAAAGTTGACCGGGTTCCGTAAATGATCAATGAAGTCTCTACTACTACTTCTACTACTACTACAAATACAAATAAAAGTCACCACACCCTAAACATTTGTGGTTTATTTTACGTGAATATAAATTAAAGTAATATAATGTAGAATGTATATGTATATATATATATATATATATATATATATATATATATATATATATATATATATATATATATTGTGTAATATATTTTGGAGGGTTCTAATCTTTTTATGGCTGATTGAGACTTTTATTAGTAGATTGCACAGTACAGTACATATTCCGTACAATTGACCACTAAATGGTAACACCGAATAACTTGTTTAAGTCGGGGTGCACGTCCACGTTAATCAATTCATGGTATGCCTGAATCGACATTAACGCTATTTTTCAACTCACTTACGTAAACAACTTACACAATGTACGCAACATGTAAGCAAATACGTCACGGCGTCAATTCTAGTCCTTTAACAATCACTATTTCTTCAGAATTAAAATATATGTTTATATCTTACACATAACCTTATTTGTGCACTATTGACTAATGGTGCACCGAAAATTTGGCCGTCCAAAAATCACTTTGGTCACCGAAACCGGATGTTGTGCTGTGTCTTTCTCTGCGTACACGAGTGACGTAGCTTACCCGAATCTGAGGAAAAAGTCACATTCAGGTCGCATTGCGTTTAGACTGAAGTGACATTTGAAAAGATCTGATTCCAATCGGATTTGGACTACTTCCTGTTGTGGCCTGAATCTGAATCTTGAAGCACTTTGGAGCATTCAGACTGGCAAAAAAATCCGACCTGGGTCACTTTAGGGAAATAAAAATTCAATTTAGTGTGCAGTGTAAACGGGGCCTTAAAGTGGAAAACTTATTTGCTTAATGCAAAAATGTAGAAAGAGCCATTTTGGAACAAAAATACAAAAAAAAAAAATCTGTCTGGAGCCGCAAAAAAATAAAAGCCTTATATACATGTGTTATAATGAAGGCAAAACATGATGTAATGTCTATCATAGCTATATTAGCCTACTATCAAAGGCTGACGCAAATGTTGTATTTTAATATTCAATCTACACATTTTTCCAACATTGGAAATCATTAGTAAATCAGAGGCTTCTCACAGGATGAGATAACTTCTTCTAATGGATTTTAGGGATGTCCCGATCCGATATTTGGATCGGAACGGCCGCCGATATTTGCCAAAAAATGCGTATCGGCAAGGCATGGGAAAATGCCGATCCAGATCCAGTTTAAAAAAAAAAACTCTTGTCCGTGTTTTCCAACGCACAGATTTAAATAATACATTCCACTTTTCTGCTGCTCCCTAATTTCCGTTCCGCATTTTCCAGCACACCTTCAACACATCCACAGGTCTGTGGATTCTCACGCAGTTGCTTTTAGCTGCTGGCATTGCACTACAGGCTCTTCTCACTCTTTCCTGTGTCTCCCTCTCACAGACAGCGAGCGCACCTTCTTACACACGTCACATACTGTCACGTCATACGTCACATACTGTCACGTCATACGTCACATACGTATACATCCTCCCCGAGCAGAGAGGTAGCAGCATGGCTAACGTTAGCTGTGATGCTAGCGCAGCCGCTAAGGTGCGCGCCTGTGCAATTGCGCACTGCTCAAGTGTCCTCTGCGCACGGCAAATCTATGCCACGCACAAAATCAAATAAAAAAATAAGCGCATAACAATTTTCGACACACGGACACGACAGAGAAAACAGTTTTTGTCATCATTGTTCAAATATTGTAACGTCTGTCGAGACACTTAATTATCTCCATTCGGTGCCACACGCCCACACCATCAAAATGCCAAGGCAAACATTTCCAGATCAACACCGTATGAAAAAAATAGTGATTTTTTTTAGTTGTGATTTCCTTCTCTGCATGAAAGTTTAAAAGTAGCATATATTAATGCAGTATGAAGAAGAATGTTTTAATGTAGACACATAGAATCATCATACTGCTGTGATTATATTCATCAAGTGTTCATTCAAGGCTAAGGCAAAATATCGAGATATGTATTGTGTATCGCGATATGGCCTTAGAATATTGCAGTATTAAAAAAAGACAATATTGCCCAGCCCTAGTTCAATGATGCCATTTCTGTTTGTCATGTATAATTTTGTCTATTTTGTGTTTATCCTTGAATAAACAGGTCAGTTTCTTGTTACCAACCATTGTGTATTATTCAAACTCCCCTAATTCAGCTGGCTAGTTGTTATCAAGAGTACTAAAACCCTTTTTAACATGACTCTGACTAATAAGTAAGCAAAATAACTTTACACTTTAATACATGCCAGTATCGGTCAGTATCGGTATCGGATCGGAAGTGCAAAAACAATATCGGTATCGGATCGGAAGTGCAAAAACCTGGATCGGGACATCCCTAATGGATTTATTACAATATTGGCAAGCTGTGTAACGTTTGCTGTGGTCTGGAACAACATGGCGCACAAACAACTGAGAAATGCAGCCAATATTACATACAGATAATGTGTCATGAGACACGCAAATATAAATTAAATACACAGAGGACATAAGTACAGGAAATTAAATGAGCTCAAATATACCTACGAACGAGGCATAATGATGCAATATGTGCCTAAAATAGCACGTTAGCATCGATTAGCTTGCGGGCATGCAATGCAGTGACCAAATATGCCGAATAAGCACTCCACACAAGTCAACAACATCAACAAAGCTCACCTTTGTGCCTTCACGCAAAATAAGACAAAGGAGTGGCATAAACAGGTCTTTCTGTGGCAGCATCGGAGAAAGTTGTACATGTAAACAAACTATGATGAGTTCAAGGATCGCTGAAATTAGTAGGACAAACCGTTGCTTAGCTAATACTCTCATCAGTGAAGCATGTTTAACATAAACGGTGGGATTTCAAACAATTAAGGTTTGTGTCATGTTGTCCTCCTACAGAAAATATATTAAAACAAACATTTTTTTCTTCATCTTTTCCCTTTTTTACACATCTCTGAAAGAGGTCCATGGAGCCACTAAGGCGGCTCTAGAGCCACGGGTTGCTGACCCCCGGCTTAATGCATTCAATAATTTAGCCATTAGCAAAATAAAAACAGATTATCCGCACCTTTGTATTCAAAGCTTGACTAAAAGGAGTGGCATATATTCCGTAAAATAAGGTAATAATAACATGTACTTTTAGTATCGCCATTACTATAATTTCAAATGTACCAATACATCAACTAGATCAATAAGTAAATGGAGAAAAAAGGAGAGGAATATATGAATGTATACAGTAGTGATGGGTCCGGCAACACCGATGCATCGGCGCATGCGTCGAGCTCATAGAGCGAAACCCTGTGTCGGTGCGCGTACCGCTTTTAGAAAGTCACGTGACCGATCATGAGCTGTTTTGGTCACGTGACCGATACGCGAACTGTGTCGCACTGACGCCTCCTCTGTGCCCTGTGAGCGTGTCTTTTCTACAGCCGGAGAAATAATAACTAAGAGAAAGCGTCTAAAATTGAATACGTTGGAAAAACCGTTTTTTTTTAAAAAATAAAAATGTGTAAAAAAAAAATAAAAAAATTTCCAGGTCCACAAGCATCCTCATTCACAACACGTTCTCTTAGATTTCCATGTTATGATACATGTTCACATTATTTATTGACTGTATCTAAAAAAGACAAAAAATATATTTTTATTTAAATGAAGTTATGAAATAATCCTAAATGAAATACAATGACTTGGTTTATATTATTGTATATACTAGGTCAGTGGTTCTCAACCTTTTTTCAGCAATGTACCCCCTGTGAATTTTTTTTTTAATTCAAGTACCCCCTAATCAGAGCAAAGCATTTTTGGTTGAAAAAAAAAAGATGAAGTAAAATACAGCACTATGTCATCAGTTTCTGATTTATTAAATTGTATAACAGTGCAAAATATTGCTCATTTGTAGTGGTCTTTCTTGAACTATTTGGGAAAAAAAGATATAAAAATAGCTAAAAACTTGTTGAAAAATAAACAAGTGAGTGAGTGTGAATTACATTTATATAGCGCTTTTTCTCAAGTGACTCAAAGCGCTTTACATTGTGAAACCCAATATCTAAGTTACATTTAAACCAGTGTGGGTGGCACTGGGAGCAGGTGGGTTAAGTGTCTTGCCCAAGGACACAACGGCAGTGACTAGGATAGCGGAAGCGGGGATCGAACCTGCAACCCTCAAGTTGCTGGCACGGCCGCTCTACCAACCGAGCTATACCGCCCCAAGTGATTCAATTATAAATAAATATTTCTACACCTAGAAGTAATAATCAACTTAAAGTGCCCTCTTTGGGGATTGTATTAGAGCTCCATCTGGATTCATGAACTTAATTCTAAACATTTATTCACAAAAAAAAAAAATCTTTAACATCAATATTTATGGAACATGTCCACAAAAAATCTAGCTGTCAACACTGAATATTGCCTTGTTGCATTTCTTTTCACAGTTCTTTTTGACAGACATTTTAGTGACAAACCTGAGCTTGTGCTTCACGGAGTTTATGAACTTACAGTCATATTTTGTTGAAGTATTATTCAATAAATATATTTATAAAGGATTTTTGAATTGTTGCTATTTTTAGAATATTTTTAAAAAATCTCACGTACCCCTTGGCATACCTTCAAGTACCCCCAGGGGTACGCGTACCCCCATTTGAGAACCACTGTACTAGGTCATACAATCAGTGTCAGTTGAGTCGGTCCATAGGTTGCCTGTAGGGATTTTTAATGTCCAGCAGATGTCAGTATTTAGTGACACAGTGTCGACACAGTATCAATACAGTTTTGCAATGTGTCGAAACGCTTCATGGGGCCTCATCAACCCATCACTAGTACAGTGTTATGATAATAATAGGTTAAGCTTGGTGCTTGGTATTTACAGGTTTACCCCAGTTTCCGCCTTTTGTTGCTTTTATAAATAAAGTCGATCTAATTTGGCTTTTTCTGACAAGAAACTAAACTAATTTCATGCGCAAGTTACAGTGTCATTAAACTAAACATATACAGTATAATATAAGATTTTATCAAGTGTTTGCATTCCCCCCCTTTACAAGTGACTGACCTCATTCAGTAGACATCCAGCTAGTTAACGCCTGCTTTGTCACAATTAGTGAAATGGAGATCACCTGTGTGCAGCTAATGTGTGTCAAGCGGTTGTGGTCTAAGAACACCTGTGTCTGCCAGCAGCTGCAGTCTCTGGTTCATTAGTATTCCCGCCAAGATTGCAAATGAGGACCAAAGACCACGCTGAATGACACAGAGAAAAGGTCATTGGGACAAGATGTTTGCAACTCACTAGTCATACAGTTAAATCCAGAGTTCATTCCTGATAAAAGCATATGGCATGTTTTAAAAATCTGCCTGGAGCCGGCCCTCCACACAAACCTCCGTTGACCCCCTGACAAACTGGCTGGAAATGCCACCTTGCACCGGGATCAAAAAGCTCGCGACATGTCCCTGGAACAAGTTCCACATCTTGTCCAGGACAGACCGGGCTTGAGAAGACTATCATCAACGTGGTCAAAGTGTTTGAATTAGCGCACACACACACACGCACTCGACCTTCAGGCTTGCCCGACTACTATCTGTTGTTTTGGAGACATTGATGTATGTTTTAGTACTTCAAATTTTTTGGAACAGAATGTCTCTAAATGTAACCTGAAGTTCAAGCTGTCTTCAATAGCTAAAAAGACATGGTATAAAAGGTTAACATTTTTAATTTATGTCCAGGGTGTACCCCGCCTACCGCCCGGATGCAGCTAGGATAGGCTCCGACACCCCCCACGACCCCAAAAGGGACAAGCGGTAGAAAATGAACGAATCATTTTAATTAGCTACACATCCTTTTGACAAAAATTCCCCTCATCCATAGCACTCAAGTGTCTCCCCCTTCATTGGACTGGCCCAAACCCTTGTGAACACTCACTGACCATGGACTTGTTGACCCATTGGAAGACTCGTCTTTTTCAATGCAGAGAGTAAAGAATTCTCCAGAAGCTTGCTTGCGGCGGCGCTCACTCATAGTGTTTTCATACGTAATTGACAGCGGGCCCCCGTTCAGCAAAAAGTTCCTAACTTTTCCTCTTATCTTTCTCCTAAGTGATTTCCTAAGAGGAGTCCATTCAAATTCAAGACGTGTTCTTAAACGGCCAAATTGTTCCCACCTGCTGTTCTTAAAATTGCTGAATGCTAAATGGTTAGCGTGTGCTAGTCTATCATAATTTGCATATAAACACACCCTTATTTCTCCAATATGCATATGTAAACACCCTTAATTCCGTAATTTGCATAGGCAAACGCCCTTAATTCCCCATATAAGGGGACAATTCCGGCGGAAAAGCCGAACATCAAACACACGGAGAAAACACAAACAGATTACGGAAGAGAAATTCGTATTATCCTGAGGGGGGGAAATACATAATGTCAAAACGCAAGTTTAAGAAAGGGGGGACTGCTGAGGTAGCTTAAAGCGTTCAAATAAATATTCGTCACTTCGGGCAAATAGGTCTACATCAGGGGTCGGCAACCCGCGGCTCCGGAGCCGCATGCGGCTCTATGACCACTCTGATGCGGCTCAGCTGCATTCTTGCCAACCCTCCCGATTTTTCCGGGAGACTTCCGGATTTCACTGCCTCTCCCAGGGCAAACATTCTCTGATTTTCACCCGGACAACAAAATTGAGGGCGTGCCGAGATGGCACTGCATTTTGCGTTCTCTACAACCTGTCGTCGCGTCCGCTTTTTCACCTAAGAAACAGCATGCCGGCCCAGTCACATTTTGTATGCGGCGTCTGCTCACACAGTAAGTGACAGCAAGGCATACTTGTTCAAAAGCCATACAGATCACACTGACGGTGGCCGTATAAACAACTATGACACTCTTACTAATAGGCGCCACACTGTGAACCCACACCAAACAAGAATGACAAACACATTTCGGGAGAACATCCACACCGTAACACAACATAAACACAACAGAACAAATACCCAGAATCCCATGCATCCCTAACTCTTCCGGGCTACATTACACACCCTGCTACCACCAGACCCCTGGTTTATACATAGCACAAAGCAAAAAAAAACTTTGTATGTAGTGTTATTTCATTTTAAATTTCAAAAGAGTTTTGTGGCTCCCATTGTTTTCTTTAATTTGTGGAAACGGGTCAAAATGGCTCTTTGAGTGGTAAAGGTTGCCTACCCCTGGTCTACATGGTCGTGAAATATGCGCTCCCTCCCCAGGGCACGATCTTGCAGTTGCAGCAAAAGCATTGCCATTGTGTGAGTTGAGTTGCAACAGGGTGTGAGAGGCCTGTTGGTCTTTTAAAGAGTCATCAATCACTAAATCAACGCCCCGGTAATTGATGATTGTGTGTTTGTGTGTGTGTGTGTGTGCACACGGTATTTTGAAATGTCTATATATTGCTCATTTTGCTACATGTCCGTCTGTCTGTCTTATCTATCTATCTCTCTCTATATATATCTATATCTATCTATCTATCTATGATATTAATTTAGCATTAGACAATAGAAGTAAGGGAACTTGTCACACTTACGAACAAATAGGCCACCCTAAGAGTGCTCTGGAACACTCGTAGATTTTGTTCTTACCTACGAACAAATCACAGCTAATGAAACATTGGTGAATACAAAAATCTTCTTAAAAACTTCGTAAGTGGGCCCAAGAACAAAATTTGTTCTTAGGAACGGTTGCTGAATGGAACCCAATGCTTTTGCGGGAATGACAAACTGAAACATTTACCTGTGACCTGTTTTAATGAATGCTTGTGAAATCTTCTAGAAGACCTGACCTGTGACTGTTCAAGAAAATAACGCGGGTATGGAGTGTAACAGTACAATTCTGAATAAGAACATCTATAGACAACAGTTCATCTTTACGGAACATATTGCTAAAGAAAAACTACTACTAAAACACAGTCTAAATAATAGGATAAAAGCACCTTGTCGGGATTGGAACTTAAACCCCTTCTACACTAAGCCTGCTAAAGTTATCCAGGGTAAATCCCATCTAACCTTATCCTTGTCCACACACACAGACACACACACACACACACACACACACACACACACAATGGTCGTTTAATCTTATACTCATTTTAAAAGTATAACACAGGGGTCGGCAACCCAAAATGTTGAAAGAGCCATATTGGACCAAAAATTCAAAAACAAATCTGTCTGGAGCCGCAAAAAATTAAAAGCCATATTACATACAGATAGTGTGTCATGAGATATAAATTGAATTAAGAGGACTTAAAGGAAACTAAATGAGCTCAAATATAGCTACAAATGAGGCATAATGATGCAATATGTACATATAGCTAGCCTAAATAGCATGTTAGCATCGATTAGCTTGCAGTCATGCAGTGACCAAATATGTCTGATTAGCACTCCACACAAGTCAATAACATCAACAAAACTCACCTTTCATGCACAACGTTAAAAGTTTTGTGGACAAAAAGAGACAGAAAAAGAAGTGGCATAAAACACGTCCTAGAAAGTCGGAGAAAGTTATACATGTGAACAAACTACGGTGAGTTCAAAGACCGCCAAAATTAGTAGGACAAAACGGCGCTCGCCAAATACTCGAATCAGTGAAGCATGTTTAATATGAACAGTGTGCTTTGTAACAATTAGGGAGGCTTGTGTCATGTTTGTCCTCCTACAGAAACCATATTAAAACAAAAAATATATTTTTTTCCCCTCATCTTTTTCCATTTTTCATACATTTTTTAAAAAGCTCCAGAGAGCCACTAGGGCGGCGCTAAACATGCGGCTCTATAGCCGCGGGTTGCCGACCCCTGGTATAACATCTTGAATGCTGCTATTTTGACACAATCTAGTGGACAACATGTGTTTTTCCTGGTCAAAGACTTTTTATATTTGGAATGTGCAGCATCTATTTATATGACCGAATGCAAACAACCTTCCCTAGTCATGGTGCAAAAAAAAAATAAAAAATCCAACCAACACAAAATGTAAACAGACATGGTCACTGAACTTTGTGGATATTATAAAAAACTTCCAATCACCATAAAAAAAACAATAATTACAAAGCGTGATGCTGATGCTGAACACTCTCCATACCATGTTTGGTGCATTTTAGCTGCTTGATAATTCTGATTGATTACAAAACTTTAAGGAGGTTGTCACAGAAGTAAACAAGGTAGAAGTCAAACTTTTGCATACTTTTATATCCAATTATATTACAATTAATATAATGTGTGTGCGTATGTGTATATATATATATATATATATATATATATATATATATATATATATATATATATATATATATATATAAATATATATATATATATATATATATATATATATATATATATATATATATATATATATATATAGTTACTTTACATGCAGTCAGCTTTCGGCCCTCAACCACATTTTTTAGCCCAATGTGGCCCCTAAGTCAAAACGTTTGGACACCCCTGCCTTAAACAATGGTTTAAAGGGGAACATTATCACAATTTCAGAAGGGTTAAAACCATTAAAAATCAGTTCCCAGTGGCTTATTTTATTTTTCAAAGTTTTTTTCAAAATTTTACCCATCACGCAATATCCCTAAAAAAAGCTTCAAAGTGCCTGATTTTAACCATCGTTATATACACCCGTCCATTTTCCTGTGACGTCACATAGTGATGCCAACTCAAACAAACATGGCGCATAGAACAGCAAGCTATAGCGACATTAGCTCGGATTCAGACTCGGATTTCAGCGGCTTAAGTGATTCAACAGATTACGCATGTATTGAAACGGATGGTTGTAGTGTGGAGGCAAGTAGCGAAAACGAAATTGAAGAAGAAACTGAAGCTATTGAGCCATATCGGTTTGAACCGTATGCAAGCGAAACCGACGAAAACGACACGACAGCCAGCGACACGGGAGAAAGCGAGGACGAATTCGGCGATCGCCTTCTAACCAACGATTGGTATGTGTTTGTTTGGCATTAAAGGAAACTAACAACTATGAACTAGGTTTACAGCATATGAAATACATTTGGCAACAACATGCACTTTGAGAGTGCAGACAGCCCAATTTTCATCAATTAATATATTCTGTAGACATACCCTCATCCGCGCTCTTTTCCTGAAAGCTGATCTGTTCAGTTTTGGAGTTGATGTCAGCAGGCCAGGGAAGCTAGGGTCGATATTCTTCTCTTGATCATCTTCGGTGGCATAAGGGACGGTGTGAGCCAAGACATCCAGGGGGTTTAGCTCGCTTGTCTGCGGGAACAAACTGCCGCCATTGCTTGCCGTGCTACCGAGGTCCTTTGTCCCTGAATTGCTCACACACTCCGGCAGATTCAATGGGGGTCTGGCGGCAGATTCCTTTGACTTTATCGTTGGAAATGCATCTGCTTTGAGTGTCGCAGGATATCCACACATTCTTGCCATCTCTGTTGTAGCATAGCTTTCGTCGGTAAAGTGTGCGGAACAAACGTCCAATTTCTTGCCACTTTCGCATCTTTGGGCCACTGGTGCAACTTGAATCCGTCCCTGTTCGTGTTGTTACACCCTTCGACAACACACCGACGAGGCATGATGTCTCCAAGGTACGGAAAACAGTCGAAAAAACGGAAAATAACAGAGCTGATTTGACTCGGTGTTTGAGAAAATGGCGGATTGCTTCCCGATGCTCCGAGAGCGAATATTAGAAAGGCGTTTAATTCGCCAAAATCCACCCATTTAGAGTTCGGAAATTGGTTAAAAAAAAAAATTGTCTTTTTTCTGCAACATCAAGGTATATATTGACGCTTACATAGGTCTGGTGATAATGTTCCCCCTTAAGGTGGCTGACACGATGCTTAGGCTAAATAATTATTCGTTTAAGGGGTCATCCGGCTTAGTGTAGACATAGCCTTAGACCTGCTGGGTAAATTAAGCCATCAGTGAGGATGTGTGTTTGTTCTTTGGGTGGAGTTTGACAGTTCTCTTTACATGATTGGTTGAGAATTCTCTCAGAAGACCTGAGCTAGGCGGACAAACTGGTGACTCACGCACCATCTCCCATTTAGAGGATGTGCGAGTGAAGAACGTGACGCTAAATTTCCTGGAGGTTGTTCCTCCGCATACAACCACCTCTACCCGCTGAGTCTGGGGGGGATTCTTGAGTGAAAGGACAGAAAGGTCATACTTTTCATACTCCTCCCTTTCTGTCTTCCCACAGAGCTATCAGACGGAACAAGAGACTCATTTTATCTTAACCCGCAGCCTTGATTACGAAGAACCGCTGGATCTTGATAAAGCTGTTCCGTGGAAGAGGTGGCGGTTGTAGGGCTGTACGGGGCAGAGGGGACGGTGGAAGGGTGTGCAGCCAAGTGTTCAAGGCGCAGCATCCTTTCGAAGAAGGAAAAAGGAAATTGCTGGGAAGTCGGTTGAATGAGAACAAAGCAAAATGTTACCTGGTAAAGAACAGGGATGTGTGTACCCTTTAAAGGGGAATATTATCACCAGACCTATGTAAGCGTCAATATATACCTTGATGTTGCAGAAAAAAGACCATATATTTTTTTAACCGATTTCCGAACTCTAAATGGGTGAATTTTGGCGAATTAAACGCCTTTCTAATATTCGCTCTCGGAGCGATGACGTCACAACGTGGCGTCACATCGGGAAGCAATCCGCCATTTTCTCAAACACCGAGTCAAATCAGCTCTGTTATTTTCCGTTTTTTCGACTGTTTTCTGTAACTTGGAGACATCATGCCTCGTCGGTGTGTTGTCGGAGGGTGTAACAACACGAACAGGGACGGATTCAAGTTGCACCAGTGGCCCAAAGATGCGAAAGTGGCAAGAAATTGGGCGTTTGTTCCGCACACTTTACCGACGAAAGCTATGCTACGACAGAGATGGCAAGAATGTGTGGATATCCTGCGACACTCAAAGCAGATGCATTTCCAACGATAAAGTCAAAGAAATCTGCCGCCGGACCCCCATTGAATCTGCCGGAGTGTGTGAGCAATTCAGGGACAAAGGACCTTGGTAGCACGGCAAGCAATGGTGGCAGTTTGTTCCCGCAGACAAGCGAGCTAAACCCCCTGGATGTCTTGGCTGACACCGTCCCTTATCCACCGAAGATGATCAAGAGAAGAATATCGACCCTAGCTTTCCTGGCCTGCTGACATGAGGGTATGTCTACAGAATATATTAATTGATGAAAATTCGGCTGTCTGAAGGCGATCGCCGAATTCGTCCTCGCTTTCTCCCGTGTCGCTGGCTGTCGTGTCGTTTTCGTTGGTTTTGCTTGCATACGGTTCAAACCGATATGGCTCAATAGCTTCAGTTTCTTCTTCAATTTCGTTTTCGCTACCTGCCTCCACACTACAACCATCCGTTTCAATACATGCGTAATCTGTTGAATCGCTTAAGCCGCTGAAATCAGAGTCTGAATCCGAGCTAATGTCGCTATAGCTTGCTGTTCTTTCCGCCATGTTTGTTTGTATTCACTATGTGACGTCACAGGAAAATGGACGGGTGTTTATAACGATGGTTAAAATCAGGCACTTTGAAGCTTTTTTTAGGGATATTGCGTGATGGGTAAAATTTTGAAAAAAACTTCGAAAAATATAATAAGCCACTGGGGACTGATTTTTAATGGTTTTAACCATTCTGAAATTGTGATAATGTTCCCCTTTAAGAAAAAAACGATATATCAACCATGCAAACCCCAAAATACATTTTTGGAAAATCAATACTACATTTACAGGCTTCGAATTTGAACTTTTTAAGGTCAAAGCAAGTGTTGCCTTAACGGAGGGCTCATATTTTAGGGCACCAAGGCAAACATTTATGTTTGCGGTATGAAGTAGTGGGTAGAGCAACCGTGCCAGAAACCTGAGGGTTGCAAGTTCGCTCCCCGCCTCTTACCATCCAAAATCGCTGCCGTTGTGTCCTTGGGCAGGACACTTCACCCTTGCCCCCGGTGCCACTCACACCGATGAATGAATGATGAATGATAGGTGGTGGTCGGAGGGGCCGTAGGCGCAAATTGGCAGCCATGCTTCTGTCAGTCTACCCCAGGGCAGCTGTGGCTATGAAAGTAGCTTACCACCACCAGGTGTGAATGAATGATGGCTTCTCACTTCTCTGTGAAGCGCTTTGAGTGTCTAGAAAAGCGCTATATAAATCTAAGTCATTAAACATTATTTTATTTCGAGGCAGGGGCACACACACACACACACACATATATTTATATATATATATATATATATATATATGTATGCACACACACACACATATGTATACATACATACAAACATATATAACAGTTATATACAGTATACGGCCCTGCGATGAGGTGGCGACTTGTCCAGGGTGTACGCCGCCTTCCTCCCGATTGTAGCTGAGATAGGCTCCAGCGCCCCCCGCGACCCCGAAGGGAATAAGCGGTAGAAAATGGATGGATGGATATACAGTATACATAAATAACATGTTTTTTTTATTCATTATTAATATCAACTTGTCAGCTTTTTGTCATTACATGATGCTTTTATCTAATTTTTTTTACATTTTGATAGAGGGAGGTATTTTATCAAATGTATTTATGTTTTGAAGTTTTGTACATTTACATGTACATGTAGATGCTGTATCGCAGTGGTTCTCAAATGGGGGTACGCGTACCCCTGGAGGTACTTGAAGGTATGCCAAAGGGGAACGTGAGATTTTTTTTAAATATTCTAAAAATAGCAACAATTCAAAAATCCTTTATAAATATATTTATTTAATAATACTTCAACAAAATATGAATGTAAGTTCATAAACTGAACATCGAATCAAGTAGGCTATTCCATTCATTACCATAAACCCAGAGTTTCCCCCATGCCATGATGGTTTGACCCTCACTAAAATGTCTGTCAAAAAGAACTGTGAAAAGAAATGCAACAATGCAATATTCAGTGTTGACAGCTAGATTTTTTGTGGACATGTTCCATAAATATTGATGTTAAAGATGTATTTTTTTTGTGAAGAAATGTTTAGAATTAAGTTCATGAATCCAGATGGATCTCTATTACAATCCCCAAAGAGGGCACTTTAAGTTGATGATTACTTCTATGTGTAGAAATCTTTATTTATAATTGAATCACTTGGTTTTTTTTCGACAAGTTTTTAGTTATTTTTATATATTTCTTTCCAAATAGTTCAAGAAAGACCACTACAAATGAGCAATATGTTGCACTGTTATACAATTTAATAAATCAGAAACTTTTTTTTTTTTTTTTTTTTCAACCAAGAATGCTTTGCTCTGATTAGGGGGTACTTGAATTAAAAAAATGTTCACAGGGGGTACATCACTGAAAAAAGGTTGAGAACCACTGCTGTATCGCGACGGATCCATTAAGAGTTTGAGCAGAAATATGTCGTAAAAGATTTAACAGCATCAAGGGTTGGAATTGGGGGTTAAATCACCAATATGATTCCTGGGCGCGGCCACTGCTGCTGCTCACTGCTCCCCTCACCTCCCAGGGGGTGATCAAGGGTGATGGGTCAAATGCAGAGAATAATTTCGCCACACCTAGTGTGTGTGTGACAATCATTGGCACTTTAACTTTAACTTTAACTATACACAATAAAACATTAACAAAAATGCTGCGTCACATGAATGGTTTTTGAAGTAACACCTTTGTGACGTGAAAAAAACACAAGAAATGTAAAAAAAAACATGGCATTTACTTTTTGATATTAATATAAAACTGAAAGCAGTTTGGCTAATTAAGATGACGTCTAATAAACAAGCTTTGTTCTTCTCCAACAACGCCCCCTTGTAGTTCAGTGCAACCGTTGACCAACTCAAATGAAGAGGAGAGACACCTCTCAAATTTAATACACAATCTTTCAATTCAATGAGATGACAAAACATTTTAGCTAGTATTGATGTTATTTGAACACTGATACAGTTTGCAGTTAAATAAAGGACAATTGAACACCCCAGTAAACAAACTAAAGACTTTATAAACAAGTTGTGACACATTGCCTGCAGCATGTTTCCTCACATCATTAACTCTCAGTCACAGCAGCTGATGGACGCTGCATTGAGAAAATAAAAGCAACATTCAAATAGTTTTCTCCTTCGCTGTATACTTTTTGTGTGGGGATAAGTGCGTCTGTCTCCAATATTGTCCACACCTGTCTCCATCTAAACACAGCAGTGCGCTCTTAAACGCAGGCCGGGAAGCGAGGGAAAATTACGTTAAACCAAGCGCTTGGCTCGGTTTACTCTGAGGGGAAATCTCCGGAGCAAAGTCCATGTAGCTTGCCCGCCATGATTATCAAGCCAAACTACGCTAGCGCGCATGCACCTGACTTCGTGTTGCCTAAAATGCATGAATAAATTACGATTTTTCTGTAATTAAAAAATTAGACGGTATTATTGACAACGAAAAAAATGCGGCTAATAGCAGGGCACATATAAAGTCGAGTGGAGGTTAGTCTAAATGACTCTGGAAATAAACTGTAAAATCATGTTTATGATTTACTTTTCTGATCCTATTCAACTTGCATCAATTCCAAAATTAATCGTATACTCACATACAGTTGTACCTCAACTTAAGAGTGTCCTAACTTATGAGTGTTTTGAGATAAGAGCTGTCACGATGAACCTTGTATTTGGTTATACTCGCTGGCCAGAAATGGACATGGCTTTGTTTTGCCAACCATGGGAAGGAAG
The DNA here is from genome assembly GCF_033978685.3 of Nerophis lumbriciformis. Taxonomy (NCBI): domain Eukaryota; kingdom Metazoa; phylum Chordata; class Actinopteri; order Syngnathiformes; family Syngnathidae; genus Nerophis; species Nerophis lumbriciformis. The sequence goes on from NC_084574.2 coordinate 17,373,518, forward strand.
AAAGTGGATGAGAAGGACGGTGCTGAGAAGTGGATAATATTCTTTGAATTAAAGAAATAAATAATCAAAAACACGACCAAGTGTGTCTCCAATTTAGCAAAGCAGTATGAGCATCTGACAGTCTGCACCATACTGAAGTAGAATAAGTCTAATGCCAGCCAATAACGTTAATATCTAAACAGCGGACATTATTCCATGAAAATATGGAGAAGCTGCTGACGGAGTGTTGAAGAAGATACCATAGAAGTCCCATTTCCAAGATAAATATTTTAAATCTACTTCGAACATGTATACACATACAATATGATACATTATATAATTGACATATTCTCATTAGATGTCCGAAAAGAAGTAGGAAGAAGCAAAGCGTGTTTAATCCGACCCCTTTTCTGATTCTTAGCAATTACTATCACATTTGCTCACTTCCTTTATTTTTCTTGTAACACGATTTCTCTGATTAGTTAAGACAGTCATGATTCACATAAAATGGATATTCTTATTTTCAACAAAGTTCAAGCTGGCCATTAGATTATTTTTACTTTTTAACCACTTGTAGTTTGAATAACCTCTTAAAATGGATCATTTTAGCACATTGTTTGGCTTCTTTGCTTAATCTATTCCATAATTTAATTCTACATACCGACATGCTAAAGTTCTTAAGTGTTGTACGTACATACAGATGTTTTAAATTAGACTTTCCTCTGAGGTTATATGTTCCTCTTTTTCTGGAGAAGAATTGTATGATTATTAAATTACATTAAAAACTACGGTAGTTAGTGATACATTCTATGTATTGTTTTTATACAATTTTTGAAGCTTTTTTGTTTTGTTTTAAAAGCCAGGTTACATGTTAAATTTGTGCCGTTTTGGCCGTTTTGATTTTAAGGAGAGATGTCCGATAATATCGGTCTGCTGATATTATCGGCCGATAAATGCTTTAAAATGTAATATCGGAAATTATCGGTATCGGTTTCAAAAAGTAACATTTTGGACTTTTTAAAACGCCGCTGTGTACACGGACGTAGGGAGACGTACAGAGCGCCAATAAACCTTAAACGCGCAGTTTTTGCGTGCCGGCCCAGTCACATAATATCTTTCTTCACACACACAAGTGAATGCAAGCATACTTGGTCAACAGCCATACAGGTCACACTGAGGGTGGCCGTATAAACAACTTTAACACTGTTACAAATATGCGCCACACTGTGAACCCACACCAAACAAGAATGACAAACACATTTCAGGAGAACATCCGCAACACAACATAAACACAACAGAACAAATACCCAGAACCCCTTGCAGCACCAACTCTTCCGGGACGCTACAATATACACCCCCTGCTACCCCCCCACCTAAACCCCGCCCCCCCAACCTCCTCATGCTCTCTCAGGGAGAGCATGTTCCAAATTCCAAGCTGCTGTTTTGAGGCATGTTCAAAAAAATAATGTACTTTGTGACTTCAATAATAAATATGGCAGTGCCATGTTGGCATTTTTTTTCCATAACTTGAGTTGATTTATTTTGGAAAACCTTGTTACATTGTTTAATGCATCCAGCGGGGCATCACACATCATAATGTGTTAATTCCTCGACTGTATATATCGGTATCGGTTGATATCGGAATCGGTAATTAAGAGTTGGACAGTATCGGAATATCAGATATCGGCAAAAAAGCCATTATAGGACATCTCTAATTTTAAGTCATTTCAAATGGGAAACATTGATTTTGAGATACACATGTTTCGAGTTAAAAGCTCTGTCACAGGACAAATTAAGCTTGGAAGTTGAGAAACTACTATATTCTATAAATTAGATAACATGAAAAAAGACAGAATGTACAGCATTAATCGATGTCCAACAAAAAAACTAAATCAATTACCATGCTTTAATGAATAAAAAAATTGCTATCATAACATTTAATTTGTGGACCTATTGATGTAAAGAAATGATTTGCCTCCATACTTGTATACGTTTTCTCCTTGTGAGTGTGTTTCATCAGATAGTTTGAAAAATCCACTTGAGTGAATCTTGTGAAAAACATTTATTTTTAAGAGTATAAATCCACTCCATTTCCAGATATGTTTAGATGTAATCTGGTTTATATATTCGCCTCTAAACATTCATGATACTTTGACATCTGCACGGCTGAAGCTCAATGAACAGGAGTTATACTGACTGCGGAGAAAAAATTAGCCTCTAGGTGACGGAATTGACAAACTCACCTTTATGTTTTTCCTCTGGTCTAAATATGATTTATGCACAGACAAATCCTGCAAGATTGGGCTTGATTTAAATGAAACTAGAATGAAATGTTTGCATCTGCATTGCTCAATGACATGTTGGGAGTGCCTTCATATGCGGTGTTTTGAAACCAGGACGTGATGAGTCATTGTATGCCTTGACTAATATCCCATTGTCATCTTTGTGAACACAGCGCCTGATCTACTACAGCTTTGTGCATACTAAAACACGTGCAAACTTGATAGCACACGCAAACTGTATTAGACTGTATTATATTATTCACATGTGAATAATGCTGTATAATAGACTGTATTTATATTATTCACATGTGAATAATGATGTATAATAGACTGTATTTATATTATTCACATGCGAATAATGCTGTATGATAGACTGTATTTATATTATTCACATGTGAATAATGCTGTATGATAGACTGTATTTATATTATTCACATGCGAATAATGCTGTATAATAGACTGTATTTATATTATTCACATGTGAATAATGCTGTAAGATAGACTGTATTTATATTATTCACATGTGAATAATGCTGTATAATAGACTGTAATTATATTATTCACATGTAAATAATGCTGTATAATAGACTGTATTTATATTATTCACAAGTGAATAATGCTGTATAATAGACTGTATTTATATTATTCACATGTGAATAATGCTGTATAATAGACTGTATTTATATTATTCACATGTGAATAATGCTGTATAATAGACTGCATTTATATTATTCACATGTGAATCATGCTGTATACTAGACTGTATTTATATGATTCACATGTGAATAATGCTGTATAATAGACTATTTATATTATTCACATGTGAATAATGCTGTATAATAGACTGTATTTATATTATTCACATGTGAATAATGCTGTATAATAGACTGTATTTATATTATTCACATGTAAATAATGATGTATAATAGACTGTATTTATATTATTCACATGTGAATAATGCTGTATAATAGACTGTATTTATATTATTCACATGTGAATAATGCTGTATAATAGGCTGTATTTATATTATTCACATGTGAATAATGCTGTATAATAGACTGTATTTATATTATTCACATGTGAATAATGCCGTATAATAGACTGTATTTATATTATTCACATGTGAATAATGCTGTATGATAGACTGTATTTATATTATTCACATGTGAATAATGCTGTATAATAGACTGTATTTATATTATTCACATGTGAATAATGCTGAATGATAGACTGTATTTATATTATTCACATGTGAATAATGCTGTATAATAGACTGTACTTCACATGTGAATAATGCTGTATAATAGACTGTATTTATATTATTCACATGTAAAAAATACCTAAGTGTTTATTGTGAGCGAACTGTGGAGCTGAATTTCCCCCAGGGATCAATAAAGTACTTTCTATTCTATTCTAAAGCTGATCCATTAAACATGTGAGCAGAGGATCGCGTCTCTTTAGTGAGCCAAATAGGGAGCACATTTCATTTAGCATGTCTGTCTTCATGAATATGCAACAAGACTATATACTATCAAGACTACAACTCAACTACAAGCGCTAACTTCAGCTTCGTTCCCACATTGTTCGATTAACCTGCTCAGTGGCCTTGTGGTTAGAGTGTCCGCCCTGAGATTGGTAGGTCCTGAGTTCGAACCCCGGCCGAGTCATACCAAAGACTATAAAAATGGGACCCATTACCTCCCTGCTTGGCACTCAGCATCAAGGGTTGGAATTGGGGGTTAAATCACTAAAATTATTCCCGAGCGTGACCACCGCTGCTGCTCACTGCTCCCCTCACCTCCCAGGGGGTGGATCAAGGGGATGGGCCAAATGCAGAGGGTAATTTCACCACACCTAGTGTGTGTGTGTGACAATCAGTGGTACTTTAACTTTAAGAACTGCTTCATTCCGCACTCCATCCAGCTGTATAATCACTCGCCATACAGCAGTAGAGGATATCTGTCTATTACCTGAACACTTCTAAAATATACATTATAAACTAAGAGAGGCTTTGGTTATAATGTATATTTTCTGCTGGATCTACTCTCTATTTTTTGCTACAGCTGTTACATATACTGCAATATTGTACATGGTAATTGGGATTTGTTGTATATTGTATATATTATATACAAATATAGTATATCAGTATATATTATATACTGTATATATAATATGTAAACATTACATAGATTTTATATTGTATATAGCTACTATGGTACATTTTTAGTCTACTTTATGACCTTTTGTTTTCGCCCTCTTTTTGTGCATTATCCTTTCCATCCTTACCCTTTCATTCCTTTGTAACTGAGCTACTGTGTGGAACAATTTCACTTGTGGATCAATAAAGTTTGTCTAAGTCCAAGTCTATATTTAATCTTTATTTAGTACCTCTAAAAAGTGTGTGCAAACTGACAGTCACACGCATGTGAAAAACAAATTTGGCCCTGCGATGAGGTGGCGACTTGTCCAGGGTGTACCCCGCCTTCTGCCCGATTGTAGCTGAGATAGGCTCCAGCGCCCCCCGCGACCCCAAAGGGAATAAGCGGTAGGAAATGGATGGATGGAAAATAAAAAATATTGTCTATTCAGCAATATCTTTATGGATTTTTTTTAGCTGCTGGATGACATAAGGGCTGATTAAAATAAATTCAATTGATGCTGGGATTTTTTTTTTATGATGTTCATTTTTTTCATATAGAGCAGGGGTGTCAAAAAAAATAAATACAACTTCAGATTGTTTTCTTTGTCTTACTTTGGCCAAAAATAGAACAAACACATTCTGAAAATATTACAATAAAAATATAGAAAAAAATACCGGCAGCGGTAAAGTTTGAATCCATGAAGGAAAGAAAAAAGTGAATGAATGTTTATAACCGAATACATTTACATATGCATAAAAATGTGTTTTCTTTTGTATTATTTTTTTAAATTAATTAAGTTACAACCTTTTTGCAAAACACAATATAGAATGTGAGATATAACAGGATAATGCATACATTCATTTGTTTTCAAAACGCTTACAAAAAAGTGGGACCCCAAACATTTATTGTGGGACCCCATTTTGAAAATTCCGAGCGCCAACACCAGGGGTCCCCAAACTATGGCCCGCGGGCCGGATTCGGCCCCCCAGCATCCAAAATCCGGCCCACAGGAAGTCCCAAGTTAAAACAATTTTTTTATTTTTTTATTTTTTTAAAATCTTTCCTTTCTAATCCATTTTCTACCGCTTGTTACTCTTGGTGTCTCCTAGCCGCTCAGGCAAATATTGTCATATTGTCTTTAAATGAATTTTCCCATCGATAACATGACAATGTTAAATGTTGATGAACATCAATGTTAATTGATGTTAAATGACAAAACGGATTATAAAGACAATGTATATATGTATATATATATATATATATATATATATATATATATATATATATATATATATATATATACATGTATATATATATATATATACAGCCTGGCCCCCGGCCAAATTTTTTTAACCCAATGCGGCTCCCGAGTCAAAAAGTTTGGGGACCCCTGGCCAACACTGATGGAGTATTGATGCGTGAAAAACTGCAGCAGGCGGCTGTGGCCTGCGGGCCGGTTCTAATACTAATCAAATGTAATCCCGGGGGGGCCATAGATAATTCATTCGGGGGCCGGATCTGACCCGCGGGCCTTGACTTTGACACTCAGGATATAGAAGATATTTTATTATCATATCTCCTATGTGAAAGAAACTTCTTGCAACATGCATTTTCTTGAGCCTGGATGGAGGGCACACTCGCAGTTAGTGCCAGTCTCTCCCATGAGCGCACCTTTGACGCACCACAGAAGTGCTTCTAAAATGCCCATATAAAGTGGCAAATTTATGCTGCATGTTTGAAAACATAGCAAAACGCCACAGGTCCAAACATGATAAAATGGATGTGCTGTAAATGAATGTCTCCATAGTGAAAACTGCGGAGTACAAGCAAAATCCTCATTTATATAAGGCGGTCTGCACCACTTTGATTGCACAGGCATTGTTAGTAGATCACACACAAACAACCCCCACTAATTTTATTGTTTGCACATGCTGTTTAGCACGTGGTATTTGGATCTTAGTAGATTAGGCCCGTAGCACACAATAGTAAAACAAACAAGCCTCCCACTGAAATGAACACATACAAATAGATGTGCATCACTGTACTTAAAATAAATACTGATTTAGTACGATCTAAAAACCACACGTTACACAGCGTAATTATGTATACATACACGCTTAAATGTCTTTACTTGTGTCCTCTGTGTAGTTGATTTATAATTGCATGTCTCATGACACACTCGCAGACCATTATTATTTGTCGACAATAGTCGTGACATCACTTGTGTTTTTCCATCCAAAAGTGAGTCACTCGCAAAAACATTGCCTGAGATAACCTGTAAAGTGTAAGGATTTTGTTAAAAAAACATGAATACTTTGCTCATTTTGCAAAGCGGACCTTGTTTTTATGGCAGTACATCTGTGATACGGGAGCTTTTAAAGCAGAGACATGGTGTCGGACATTTGGAGAGAAGATGCGGACAAAGCCTCGGTAAGAGTGTTAGGTTCTACCTTGCTAACTAACAAAAGGGAGACAAAGTTGTGAGAAAAATAACTATTTTAGCCAAAGTCAGCCAGCTAAACTTTGTCTCCATCAATGCAAGTACGTTTTAAAGCAGCGTCAATTTGCAATGCGGTAAAAAAAATGGGGATGTCTCATAACATTAAATATACAATCTATTAAATAGCCAACATTTTAAGAATTAATCAAATATAGAATTCTACACATTGAGTCTAAAACTGCCAAAAGTTAATCAATAGTCAATATACCAGTGTGCAGCTTTTTAAACATCCCAAAATGCTTTTCTTTTTGAGGAAATTAGATTTTGTGTTTTGTTGTTTGATTTCATTGCTGCCATTTTAACCATAAAAAAACCCCCAACAAACATAAATAAGGTTAATATTTTTTCTTTAGCACTTTGTCTTTCCTTTTTTTTTTTTTTAAGCGGACAACATTTTATTAGTCATTTAATATTTTGTAACAGCTGAATGGAGCAGTTACAGTGTAAATAAATATTTATGAATGAATTGGTCATATTTATTAGAAAGCACATGCCTAAAAAAACTTAAGCAGCATTTAGAAGTCGATGGAAAAATTAGAGCCGTTAAATGTGAGTACGCTTTATTATCCGATTAGTCGAATAATCGTTGACTAACCAACTGTCAAAACAATCGTTAGTTGCAGCCCTTGTATGTCATTGTGGAGAGGCGGGGCCGGCAGGCCGACAGCGAGGCAGGGCACAGCGAGCAAGCAGCGAGGCGGGGCGCGCCGGGATCGACGCCGCAATTATTATCAGGTGCGTGGATCGCCCAGCCGGACACAATTAAATAATCCTGTCGCACGGTGTAAAAGGGCGGCAGCCGTGGACGTGGGGGAGAGAGGCGGAGAGAAGAGAAGGAGCCAGAGGGAAGCTGACGCTGAGCGAGAGAGACTGAGACTGAGAGGAAGAAGACGACGCACGAACCTGAAAAGCCGGGGCGGAAGAGTGAGCAGGGAACGGCAAGGCTGATAAGCAATCCGGCAAGAGACGCATTCTTTGAAATAAAGAAGTCTAAACCTGCTCGCCATAATGTCCTTCCTTGGTGGTCCCTGGAACCTGCACGCCAGCAAGTGACTGTCACAGTCATATTGGGTGTATTTCTGATAGTTGTCTGTCTGCTATTATAGACCACAGCAAACATTACCCGGCTTGCAAAGATTGTAATACATTCATTAGAAGAAGACAGTCTGCAGTTTCCTTTAACGATACCTTTTGCCATTCTAAGCCAGTATCTTCCAGGAGTAATCTCACCCTCTGAGAAGCCTCCGTTTTACCAATGTTGCAAAAATGTGTAGAATAAATATTAAATATCAACATCATGTGTTGCCTTTATTATTGTCACGGCCCGGGCGCACCTCAGTGCGCATTCATCTGTGCGCTGCACTGGGCGCACCTCCGTGCGCACTCCGGCTGCAGCAGGCAGCTGCTTTCAATCAGCCATCTGCACACCTGAAGCTGATGAGAGACCTGCCTTCTTAAGCCAGTGCAAACCTGCGTTCCGGGCCAGAACGTAGTCTCCTGTTCAGTACAGTAAGCTGTAACGTCTAGCTCTATGCTCTCTCTCTCTCTCTCTCTCTCTATCTCTTTGTGTTCTTTCCCCGTCGTGCTCATTGTGTCCCGTGTCGTGTCGTTCCAGCAGCATTCCTCCGTCCCCGTGTTTCCCTCTGGTTCCCTGGCTGCCCCTTTTGGATCTCGACCTCCCGCCTGGACACGGACCTTTGACGCCTCTCTCCTGCCCTTGACCTAACGCCTGTCTCTGGACCTTCGAGCCTGCCTTGCCCCTCTTGGACTTACGCACCACGCTCAACACTCTGGGTAACACTCATTAGTTAAACTCTACACATAGTCGCACACCACACATATTTTGTATTAGCTACACACTTCATTTTCTATTGTAATATAAAATAAATATACACTGTAAAAATAAATCCTATTTTTATGGTTAATTTACTCAATTTCTACTGTAATTTTCCTTTTTTTTTTAAAATAGTTTATAAACTGTAGAATTGAAGACATTATCTGTAAATAAACAATCCGCCTGTTATTTTAAGTAATATGCCAGTAATGACAAACTATGTATATTTCTATTTTTTTTTACAGAAAAATACCAAATTAATTATACATAGCATTTTCTGTTTTCTTAAATTACTTTCAAATTCATGTAAAATTACAGTAATTATCTTTCATTAAATATGTAGCTTGTTATATAAAAGTCTACGTCCATACTAACAATCCAACACAGGGGTGTCAAACTCAAATACAGAGTGGGCCAAAATTTAAAACTGAACAAAGCCGCGGGCCAAGGTTGAACAAATTAACCTTTAACGTACTCTACGAGCTATCATCACGTCCGCTTTTCATCCATTCTAACATCGTTCAGACCCAGTCACAAGATATGTGCGGCTTCTGTACGCACACACAAGCGAATCAACAGCGATACAGGTTACACTGAGGGTGCCTGTATAAAAAACTTTAACACTGTTAGAAATATACGCCACACTGTGAATCCACACCAAACAAGAATGACAAACACATTTGGGGAGAACATCTGCACCGTAACACAACATAAACACAACAGAACAAATACCCAGTATCCTTTGCAGCACTAACTCTTCCGGGATGCTACAAAATACACCCCCGGTACCACCAAACCTCCCCCCCACACACACACACCTTGTAGCGTGTGCCGAATTTGGCCAGCGGGCCAGAGTTTGACACCCATGCTGTAGAATAAAGGTATTTTTCTGCAGAACTGTCTGTATCGTCACTTTATTAAAGGTGGTTGATCTTAACAATGCAGAACAAATCTGTAAAATAAAGGTATTTTTCTGCAGAACTGTTTGCATCGTCACTTTATTAAAGGTGGTTGATCTTAATAATTTAGTAAAAATCTGTAAAATTACGATATTTTTCCGCAAAACGTTTCATGAAAATTTCTGTAAATATAATGTTTTTGATCATTATTTGGTTTACAATATTTTACTTTAATTTTATGGTTTTAGTTTGGCAGCCGTAGCTGCCAATAGATGACCGTTTTTTTACAGAATTATTTTTTTACAGTGTATAGCTAAAACAACGTCCCTGCTGTCTGTGCCGTAACAATTATAAGACTAATATAAAGCTTTTAATTTTTTACGGCATCAGACAGATTTTTTTGCATTTTGGTCCAAAATGGCTCTTTCAACATTTTGGGTTGCCGACCCCTGATCTAAATGGAATTTTAGTCAATATAAGCCATGTGAGTAACTCGCCGTAATCGGATAAACAGATAATAAAAATATGCAAAACCTAAGAATCGCTGTAAGAGCTTTCTAGATGTAAGAAAAGGCCAGTCGACCACGGCCTGGATCTGGTTTGAGCTCACCCTGCTCCACAATGTAGCCCAGAAAAGACACGGATGACGCATGGAATTCGCATTTCTCCACCTTGACAAAATGGTTTATTCTTCAGCCAACTTTAACTGAAGAATAAACCAACAAGACCTACTTGCTGAGGATGTTCTTCCAACGTACGGAAAAAAATGAGAACGTCTAAATAAACGAAAATAAAAACGACCCAACATGTCACGTAGCACATCATTAATTAGAGACTGGAATAAGGCGGGAGCATTGGTTAGTCCAAACGGCCACACCAAGTACTAGAAATGACCCATGAGAGTGTTGAATGCCGTCTTCCATACATCTCCCTCTCGAATCCGAACTGAATGGTACGCATTGTAAAGGTCTAACTTAAATTGAATTGATGTCTATCCTGTCATTTCAATGTGTAATATGAATATGATTTTATGTGTAACTTTGCTGCCTCTTGGCCAGGAGGTTCTTAATCTCAATGGGATTTTTTTACCCGGTTAAATAAAAATAAATAAATGCCATTACAAAACAATACAACACCTTGTCAGCACCTCTGTCGGTGTAAGATGAAGACTATTTGTTGAATACAAAACAATATGGCCGTTAGCAAAGAAAAATCCACAAATTAGCTGCACTGTTTTTTTAAGCCGCAGGGTTCAAAGCATGGGGAAAAAGTAGCGCAAAATACGGTAGTCATTTCTAGATATTTTACACTATTTTCTGCACGCAAAACTATGATTATTTTCTATAGAATGTGTTTCGTGTTCTTATTTTTGGGGTGTCTGGAACAGATTAATTGGATTTTTTCAAGGGAATGATCGCTTCGGTTTCATACAATTTCGGCTGACCTTTTGGAGAAGATTACTAACAAAATGCCACCGTAACATGATTGACATGTAGTTATTGCTTTTTGAAAATGAAAAAGAGGGCAGGGCCTACGGAGAAACACGAGTCCCTGCACAACGGAATGATATCTACCGAATAAAATGATGAAATCACGTTCAGATCCATCTACAATATCCCAAGAATGTGACATACCAAGCGAAAAAAGAGGACGTCTGGACACACTTCTAAGATTGTTGCAGGAGTTGCAGCCTCATGCCGTTATCAAATCTAAAGCCAATCTAGGGAGTTTACCACAACATTCATAACTCCCACATATTCACACTCATCACAGAATTATTCAATATCCATTCAACAACAATAACTGAGCGTGTAAACACACAAAATAGCTCTCTCAATTTTTTTTGGGACAGATATTGAGCTTCCAATCAAAATGCAGTCAGTGAATGAACAAAGTGGAAAGTCAATCTTGAGTCACTGATGAGCAATACAGTATGTCACACAACTAAAAAAGTCATAGTGTTCTGTTTGTGGCCAAACAAACACATAATCCATAAATACATAAAACAGAGCACATCAGGTCCTGAAGTGAATACTCTTGTACAATAAAGTCATCGTGGAGGTGAGATCAACCACCTTCCCGCCACTGAGGCAACAAGCCTGCATAAACAGCGCAGAGGAAAGTCCTTGCAAGAATCTTCTTAGTCATGTTTGTTCCAAGGAAACGTTCCTACAGCAACGTCATAAAAATACCTTACAAAATACTACAAATGTCATATTCAAAGAATGTATTGCTATCATGTGAGCTGCCCCCACAGCCAAGACAAGTTCAGACATGTTCTCTTTTAAGGCTATGTCTACACTAAGCCGGATAAGCCCTTAAACGAATAATTATTTAGCCTAAGCCAGTGGTTCTTAACCTGGGTTCGATCGAACCCTAGGGGTTTGGTGAGTCGGCCTCAGGGGTAAAGAGACATCGGACTTATTGTGTAAATAAAAACTTCTCCCTATCGGCGTATTATGGATACCCCCAAACAATGTTCTCTCTAATTTTCCATCTGATTTGAAGGTTTTTTGATTGATCGATTGAAACTTTTACTAGTAGATTGCAAAGGAAGAGAATACGTTATATGAAACAGTACAGTACATATTCCGTACAATTGACCACTAAATGGTAACACCCGAATAAGTTTTTCAACTTGTTTAAGTCGGGGTCCACGTTAATCAATTCATGGTAATGTGTGTAAGGTGTGTAATTTGTTGTGAGTCCATGCACGGTGTTGGTTTTGTTCTTTGAACAAGCTGATATTCATGCACAGTTAATTTTGTGCACCAGTAAAAAAACATAACTTTTTCTTGAATTAAAAAAACTTTTTATTTTTCACTAAAGAAGGGTTCGGTGAATGCACATATGAAACTGGTGGGGTTCGGTACCTCCAACAAGGTTAAGAACCACTGGCCTAAGCCCCGTTTCAGCCACACTAAACCAGCGTTTAAAGGGGAACATTATCACCAAACCTATGTAAGCGTCAATATATACCTTGATGTTGCAGAAAAAAGACCATATATTTTTTTAACAGATTTCCGAACTCTAAATGGGTGAATTTCGGCGAATTAAACGCCTTTCTATTATTCGCTCTCGGAGCGATGACGTCACAACGTGACGTCACATCGGGAAGCAATCCGCCATTTTCTCAAACACATTACAAACACCGAGTCAAATCAGCTCTGTTATTTTCCGTTTTTTCGACTGTTTTCCGTACCTTGGAGACATCATGCCTCGTCGGTGTGTTGTCGGAGGGTGTAACAACACGAACAGGGACGGATTCAAGTTGCACCAGTGGCCCAAAGATGCGAAAGTGGCAAGAAATTGGACGTTTGTTCCGCACACTTTACCGACGAAAGCTATGCTACGACAGAGATGGCAAGAATGTGTGGATATCCTGCGACACTCAAAGCAGATGCATTTCCAATGATAAAGTCAAAGAAATCTGCCGCCAGACCCCCAGGAAAAGAGAGCGGATGAGGGTATGTCTACAGAATATATTAATTGATGAAAACTGGGCTGTCTGCACTCTCAAAGTGCATGTTGTTGCCAAATGTATTTCATATGCTGTAAACCTAGTTCATAGTTGTTAGTTTCCTTTAATGCCAAACAAACACATACCAATCGTTGGTTAGACGGCGATCGCCGAATTCGTCCTCGCTTTCTCCCGTGTCGTTGGCTGTCGTGTTGTTTTCGTCGGTTTCGCTTGCATACGGTTCAAACCGATATGGCTCAATAGCTTCAGTTTCTTCTTCAATTTCGTCTTCGCTACCTGCCTCCACACTACAACCATCCGTTTCAATACATGCGTAATCTGTTGAATCGCTTAAGCTGCTGAAATCCGAGTCTGAATCCGAGCTAATGTCGCTATACCTTGCTGTTTTATCCGCCATGTTTGTTTGTATTGGCATCACTGTGTGACGTCACAGGAAAATGGACGGGTGTATATAACGATGGTTAAAATCAGGCACTTTTGAAGCTTTTTTAGGGATATTGCGTGATGGGTAAAATTTTGAAAAAAACTTCGAAAAATAAAATAAGCCACTGGGAACTGATTTTTAATGGTTTTAACCCTTCTGAAATTGTGATAATGTTCCCCTTTAAGGTTCCCTTCCTCGGACACATTTTTACACGGGTAAGTGCGCCGTGTATTTCTTGAATCTCCGGCTCTTTACTTTGTATGGACTCATTGATCGTTTAGTTCGGAGAGGAAGTGACGCCAGAAAGACCGCATCCCACACAGGAAGTGACGTCAGAACGCCCCACAGCCAGCTTCATAACAACCAGAGCTAACCACTGGAAATACGGAGGCGAGTCATCCAGACATGTCTGTGTTTCTCATTCTTCTACATGTACAGACCCTTGTGGAAGTCACACATGAATACCTTAAGAGAAGGAAACGCGCAATTGCAGCTATTTTCAGATACAACACATCTCAGACGGCAAGAAAACTTTCGAATGTCCAAATCAGCTATGATTCTACTTACCAAAAAACTTCATCCATTTGTCGAAGGGGAGACAACGAGAATGCGGGCTCCCGTGGATGTGATAAAAAAGGTAGCGTGTGCTATGTATTACCTGACCGTCGAGGAAAGACTACGGAAAACATCGAATGCATTTGGACTGGCAAAGCAGACTGTATCAGTTATTGTCCGCCATGTATGTCGCCAACTCAACGTCTAGGTCTAGACTATATAAAGTCACCAAAAAGGAAAGGCCAATGAAGGTGAAGGCAAAAGAGAAGGAGTGTCCTGACCAGATATCTAGATCTCTAGATTGATTGTTGTAAAATGTTCTTTATCACATTGTTTACTTCCACATGTCCATTAAAGAATTGATTAATTTATGATGGCTCAGGTGTGATTCACTACAATAGGGCCCCACAGCACACTGGGTTCCAGTTAATTGAAATACCACAAATCGAGAAGTTGTCTAATATGCTCACTATCTCATTTAATGCTAGAATTAGTCTTTCATTGCAATAAGAAACATATGTTTAATGTGTCATAAGAGTTTATGTTAAAATAAAGGGACAATAAAAAATGTTCATGGTCCCCTTTATTTTGAAAAGTATCTAAGTATTTAAAAGTATCAAAATTAATTTTGGTACCGGTACCAACATTTTGGTATCGGGACATCCCTTCTGCCCACAAAACGGCGCATCCTGATGAAATGGTCAGAAAGCGGTTTGAAGGTCTATAAAACATAATCTTTGCACAATGTCGACCAAAGAACCAGCATTACATGTTAGGTCAGTTGTGGCAAACGTACGGCCCAGGGGCCGTAACAGGTCCACGAACAGGTTTAATCCGGCTTTAATCAACAGAAAAAAATAAGGAATGAGTAAAATGCAAAGTCAACATGACCATCATCTTTGTAGTTAGAGTTCCGTGCAGCGCTCGCAGTTTGTTGATGGCACAATGTGCACCCTGAACTCCATTGTAAAAATGTGTTTCTACATTTGTTGTTTGATTTTATTTTATGATTAAATCTACCATGTTCACATTGGTTAAGTTTGTAGTTATGTTACCTTTAATTTGGCTATCATGGTGTCATTTTGATCATTGTTTTGATTATATTATAATTGCAATTGTGAATGATGGTAAATTATGATGGTAAATTAATGTGTCGTGGCAGTTGCGGATGTCACCAATGCGGCGGTGTGAGGAAGCACTCGGTTGCTTTTCCAAACATGAAAATACTGAACAGGAAGTGCTTAAAGTTGAATGGCTTTGTAAAAACACTGAGACTTAGTCGAAGTTCATGGTGTTTTGGAAACGGCACCAATTTTTTCCGCAAAGTTTTCCACTAACTTGAAGTGTTTTGCCAAGAGGATTATTTGTCGCGTGTACATTCTCAGAATATGCTTGTTCTATTTTTGGCCCAAAAAAAACAATTTTGAAGTTGTCTTTATTTTTAAGTTATCATGCCATGATTTTACCAGTGCGGCCCGCGTGGGAATAGATTTTCCGCCATGCGAACTAGGGCTGCAACTAACAACTAATTTGATAACCGATTAATCTGTCGATTATTACTTCAATTAATCGATTAATAATCGGATAAAAGAGACAAACTACATTTCTATCCTTTCCAGTATTTTATTGGGAAAAAAAACAGCATACTGGCACCATACTTATTTTGATTATTGTTTCTCAGCTGTTTGTAAATGTTGCAGTTTATAAATAAAGGTTTATAAAAAAATAAAAAAATAAAAATAAAATAAATAAAAATAGCGTCTGCGCATGCTAATAGCATAGATCCAACGAATTGATGACTAAATTAATCGCCAACTATTTTTTATAATCGATTTTAATCTATTTAATCGATTAGTTGTTGCAGCCCTAATGCGGACCCTGGGATAAAATGACTTTGACACCCCTGTGTTAGGTAAACCACAAGGAAGTGTTTTAAAGGGGAACATTATCACAATTTCAGAAGGGTTAAAACCATTAAAAATCAGTTCCCAGTGGCTTATTTTATTTTTCGAAGTTTTTTTCAAAATTTTACCCATCACGCAATATCCCTAAAAAAAGCTTCAAAGTGCCTGATTTTAACCATCGTTATAAACACCCGTCCATTTTCCTGTGACGTCACACAGTGATGCCAATACAAACAAATATGGCGGATAGAACAGCAAGGGAAAGCGACATTAGCTCGGATTCAGACTCGGATTTCAGCGGCTTAAGCGATTCAACAGATTACGCATGTATTGAAACGGATGGTTGTAGTGTGGAGGCAGGTAGCGAAAACGAAATTGAAGAAGAAACTGAAGCTATTGAGCCATATCGGTTTGAACCATATGCAAGTGAAACCGACGAAAACGACACGACAGCCAGCGACACGGGAGAAAGCGAGGACGAATTCGGCGATCGCCTTCTAACCAACGATTGGTATGTGTTTGTTTGGCATTAAAGGAAACTAACAACTATGAACTAGGTTTACAGCATATGAAATACATTTGCAACAACATGCACTTTGAGAGTGCAGACAGCCCAGTTTTCATCAATTAATATATTCTGTAGACATACCCTCATCCGCTCTCTTTTCCTGAAAACTGATCTGTCCAGTCCAGTTGGAAATGCATCTGCTTTGAGTGTCGCAGGATATCCACACATTCTTGCCATCTCTGTCGTAGCATAGCTTTCGTCGGTAAAGTGTGCGGAACAAACGTCCAATTTCTTGCCACTTTCGCATATTTGGGCCACTGGTGCAACTTGAATCCATCCCTGT
The DNA here is from genome assembly GCF_033978685.3 of Nerophis lumbriciformis. Lineage (NCBI taxonomy): Eukaryota > Metazoa > Chordata > Actinopteri > Syngnathiformes > Syngnathidae > Nerophis > Nerophis lumbriciformis. The sequence goes on from NC_084574.2 coordinate 17,390,369, forward strand.
TCGTGTTGTTACACCCGCCGACAACACACCGACGAGGCATGATGTCTCCAAGGTACGGAAAACAGTCGAAAAAACGGAAAATAACAGAGCTGATTTGACTCGGTGTTTGAGAAAATGGCGGATTGCTTCCGATGTGACGTCACGTTGTGACGTCATCGCTCCGAGAGCGAATAATAGAAAGACGTTTAATTCGCCCAAATTCACCCATTTAGAGTTCGGAAATCGGTTAAAAAAATATATGGTCTTTTTTCTGCAACATCAAGGTATATATTGACGCTTACATAGGTCTGGTGATAATGTTCCTCTTTAAATGTAGAAAAAAACACATAATATGAACCCTATAAGTAAATTGGTCTCACACAGACACAAAGCACACAAAGAAAACATATCTTGTTAGTCTAAAACAAGATTAGTGGCTCTAGTTTTACAATGTTTTGTAGTTACGAAATAAATAAAAACAGAATTTTGGTCCGTAAATACAAGACAGAAGTCCCTATTTGCCTCACATGCAGCTACACTGAGGAACGATAACACCATTTTATGTCAATTTTTCGCACTTCATTATGTCTCCAGGCCTGGTAAGAATATATTTCAGATATTTAATCTTCTTTCGATTCCGTGCTGATGTGACATTACGAAAACCTCAGTGCACAGTACATTATATTTTTTTTCTGGTCTCATTTTGCGTTCCATGATTTGTAAGGAAATGGGCTGCAGTTTAATTTGTTGAACTAATGTCCCCTCAATCCGCCAGCAAAATAATCATTCTGTGATTGTCAAATTTGCCTGCAAAAAAAAACTAAAAAAGGTGCAGGACATTACATTGAGGTAATTTCCTGTCTTGTGTAAAATGAGGCCCTGACGTAGCCTGATTTTGTAATGGTGCCTCCCCCGATATGTGGGTAAACGAGGTTATCTCTCGGTTTCGTTTATCTGAGTTTTACTGCCATATAAGTAAACAATGGAGTCTTGAAAATGTGCCCTTAAGATAACTTCAGGTTTGATTTGCTGCTATATAAATAAAATGGACTTGACTTAATGCGAGTGGCTCCGTGGCGTCTGCTCACGGAGGAAGCAATCAATGGCTGGAAATGAGCACTTCTACCTGAATTCAATCAGGGATGCTGCTCAAGCCTGTTATCATGAGTTACCTCTTGGACTGATGAAAGGGGACGAGGCAGGCAGACGTCTCCCAGGACACAAAGGAGGCGGGCGGGGTTCGAGGCAAAGAAAGGAATTGGAATTCCAAGATCCTTTCTTTGTGATGCGAGTTTTGAACGTGAATGTTTCACAACGCCAGAGAGGATTTTGAATTTTGCACATAAATTGTCGTTAATTTATTATGTGATACTCGCATTAAACTCATCATCCAAGGATGCCGGTATGGATCTTGCTATGTGCATTGTTAGGCACAATGTTAGAGGGGGTGGCAAATTGCAGAATACAAAAAAAAAGTTTTAGTAACAATAAAAATAGGGACCGATTGTCACCGATTCTGTTCATAACCTTTATGGACAGAATTTCTAGGCGCAGTCAAGGCGTTGAGGGTATCTGGTTTGGTGGCTGCAGGATTAGGTCTCTGCTATTTGCAGATGATGTGGTCCTGATGGCTTCATCTGACCAAGATCTTCAGCTCTCACTGGATCGGTTCGCAGCAGAGTGTGAAGCGACTGGGATGGGAATCAGCACCTCCAAGTCCGAGTCCATGGTTCTCTCCCAGAAAAGGGTGGCGTGCCATCTCCGGGTTGGGGAGGAGGTCTTGCCCCAAGTGGAGGAGTTCAAGTACCTCGGAGTCTTGTTCACGAGTGAGGGAAGAGTGGATCGTGAGATCGACAGGCGGATCGGTGCGGCATCTTCAGTAATGCGGACGCTGTATCGATCCGTTGTGGTGAAGAAGGAGCTGAGCCGGAAGGCAAAGCTCTCAATTTACCGGTCGATCTACGTTCCCATCCTCACCTATGGTCATGAGCTTTGGGTTATGACCGAAAGGACAAGATCACGGGTACAAGGATGCCACCCGAACGCCTCCCTAGGAAGGTGTTTAGGGCACGTCCGACCGGTAGGAGGCCACGGGGAAGACCCAGGACACGTTGGGAAGACTATGTCTCTCACGGCTGGCCTGGGAACGCCTCGGGATCCCCCGGGAGGAGCTGGACGAAGTGGCTGGGGAGAGGGAAGTCTGGGCTTCCCTCCTTAGGCTTCTGCCCCCGCGACCCGACCTCGGATAAGCGGAAGAAGATGGATAGATGGAAAAATAGGGATGTATGAATATTGCAAACTCTGTACACTTAATTGTACAGAGTAAATTTTTTTAAATGTTTTCTTTAAAAAAAAAAAAAAACACCAAAAATGAATGGCGTGCTGCTACCTGCGCCATGAACACTGCTGCCCCTGCTGGTCATGTCACGATCGAAGAATGCTAGTGGAGCAAATTTATCTGATTGATAATCTTTTACGATGAAAAAGGGGACATCGAAGTTATCCGGTGCGGCCTCTAAAGCGAAGGGAGGAGGAGGAAGAAATACGGGCTCAAAGCATTTTTAGACTAGACCAGACTTCCTTTTTATTATCATTCAAATTTGAACTTTACAGCACAGATAAGAACAAAATTTCGTTACATAAGCTCATGGCAGTGCAGGATAAAAAAGCAATAAGGTGCATATATAAATAAATAAATATATATAAATAATATATAAATATATATATAAAATAAATATATATAAATAAATAAATAGATTACTGTACGGATAAATATATTGCACTTTTTCACATGCGTCCATGTTTATGGATGTATGTTATATTGTCTTTTTTATTCCAGCGAGTTAATCCATTTTGGGGGGAGTTGAGGGGATAATTTAATTATGATGCGTTCAAGAGTCTTACAGCTTGAGGGAAGAAGCTGTTACAGAACCTGGAGGTTCTGTAACAGCTTCTTCCCTCAAGCGTACAAGCTTAACTTTTCTTATAAACAACCTCGCTCCAACATATCTCTCCGACCTCCTTCAGCCTTACTACCCCACCCGATCCCTAAGATCAGCCAATCAGCTGCTACTGACGATCCCTGACACAAGGCTGAAGCTTAGAGGTGACAGAGCTTTCGCCGCTGCTGCTCCCAAGTTCTGGAACGACCTACCTCTGAGTGTTAGACAGGCCTCCTCTCTTCCTGTTTTTAAATCTCTCTTAAAAACATATTTTTATTCCATGGCTTTTAACACTGAGTGATATCCATCCTGCTATGGCGTCCCACAATGCACCTGCTGTGAACCTGTTTTTATGTTCTATTTATTTTAGTTATTTATTTTTTATTGTGCTCTGTTTGTGTTGTGTTGTGTTTGCTCGGTTCTCGTATTATCTTTTAACCTGCCCATTGTACAGCACTTTGGCTACCCCTGTGGTAAATTTTAAAGGCCTACTGAAATGCGATTTTCTTATTTAAACAGGGATAGCAGGTCCATTCTATGTGTCATACTTGATCATTTCGCGATATTGCCATATTTTTGCTGAAAGGATTTAGTAGAGAACATCAACGATAAAGTTTGCAACTTTTGGTCGCTGATAAAAAAGCCTTGCCTGTACCGGAAGTATCAGACGAGTAGCGTGACGTCACAGGTTGTGGAGCTCCTCACATCTGCACATTGTTTACAATCATGGCCACCAGCAGCGAGAGCGATTCGGACCGAGAAAGCGATGATTTCCCCATTAATTTGAGCGAGGATGAAAGATTCGTGGATGAGAAAAGTGAGAGTGAAGGACTCGAGGGCAGTGGGAGCGATTCAGATAGGGAAGATGCTGTGAGAGGCGGGTGGGACCTGATATTCAGCTGGGAATGACTAAAACAGTAAATAAACACAAGACATATATGTACTCTATTAGCCACAACACAACCAGGCTTATATTTAATATGCCACAAATTAATCCCGCATAACAAACACCTCCCCCCCTCCCGTCCATATAACCCGCCAATACAACTCAAACACCTGCACAACACACTCAATCCCACAGCCCAAAGTACCGTTCACCTCCCCAAAGTTCATACAGCACATATATTTCCCCAAAGTCCCCAAAGTTACGTACGTGACATGCACATAGCGGCACACACGTACGGGCAAGCGATCAAATGTTTGGAAGCCGCAGCTGCATGCGTACTCACGGTACCGTGTCTGCGTATACTACTCAAAGTCCTCCTGGTAAGAGTCTCTGTTGTCCCAGTTCTCCACAGGCCAATGGTAAAGCTTGACTGTCATCTTTCGGGAATGTAAACAATGAAACACCGGCCGTGTTTGTGTTGCTGCAGTCGGCCGCAATACACCACTTCCCACCTACAGCTTTCTTCTTTGCTGTCTCCATTGTTCATTGAACAAATTGCAAAAGATTCACCAACACAGATGTCCAGAATACTGTGGAATTTTGCGATGAAAACAGAAGACTTAATAGCTGGCCACCATGCTGTCCAAAAATGTCCTCTACAATCCGTGATGTCACGCGCTGACGTCATCATACCGAGACGTTTTCAGCAGGATATTTCGCGCGAAATTTAAAATTGCACTTTAGTAAACTAACCCGGCCGTATTGGCATGTGTTGCAATGTTAAGATTTCATCATTGATATATAAACTATCAGACTGCATGGTTGGAAGTAGTGGGTTTCAGTAGGCCTTTAAATGTGCTTAATAAATAAAGTTGATTTGATTTGATTTATATTGACTAACAACAACAGGCTGTTGCTACCCCGAATTTTCTAGGAGCCCACAAAATCTATTTATTTAAAACAATGTATATACACAGGCCTCGAATGTTTACTTTTTAAGGTCAAGGCAAGTGTTGCCTTAAAGCTGATGAACACTGCATTGAGGAAAGGAAAGCAACCTCAAATAGTCTTCTCCTTCGCTGTATACTTTTAGTGTGGGGACAAGTGTCTCCAATATTGTCCACACCTGTCTCCATCTAAACACAGCAGTGCGCTCTTAAACGCAGGGCGGTAAGCGAGGGAAAATGACGTCAAACCAAGCGCTTGGCTCCGTTTACTCCCAGGGCAAATCTCCGGAGCAAAGTCCGTGTCGTTAGTCCGCCGTGATTATCAAGCCAAACGACGCATGCGCCGGACTTCGTGTTGCCTAAAATGCATTAATAAATGAGTTTTTTTTGGTAATTAAAAAAAATACAGTCCCGTGACTGCGTGGGTTCCCTCCGGGTACTCCGGCTTACTCCCACCTCCAAAAATACGCACCTGGGGATAGGTTAATTGGCAACACTAAATTAGCCCTAGTGTGTGAATGTTGTCTGTCTATCTGTGTTGGCCCTGCGATGAGGTGGCGACTTGTCCAGGGTGTACCGCGCCTACCGCCTGGTTCCAGCACCCCCCGCGACCCTGAAAGGGACAAGCGGTAGAAAATGGATGGATGGATGGGTATTACTAACCGTCTAACTAACCGGGGCGGTATAGCTCGGTTGGTAGAGTGGCCGTGCCAGCAACTTGAGGGTTCCAGGTTCGATCCCCGCTTCCACTATCCTAGTCACTGCCGTTGTGTCCTTGGGCAAGACACTTTACCAAACTGCTCCCAGTGCCACCCACACTCGTTTAAATGTAACTTAGATTTTGGGTTTCACTATGTAAAAGCGCTTTGAGTCACTAGAGAAAAGCGCTATATAAAAATAATTCACTTCACACTGGAATTTTATCACAAATTATCATTATACCGTTTAATGTTACATCGCTTGTCTAATAACAAATAAAAAGTCAAGGGCAGTCACGGCATGTTCTTACCGGCAAATGACGAGGGTGGTCGCGGCATTTGCCGCGGTTAAATTCGAGCTCTATATACATGTTTTGTCTTTATTTATACGGTTTTGATAATTCCCTTCTCCTTTCTCACGCAACTGACTTTTCTGTGTTGTCCGCTGTTCCGATTGTTCAATGAACATTTCTAATGAATATTGATTGGCAGGTCGGTCGGTCAAAGGGACCGTGGACTTCCATCTCTGTGGGAGTATGGAACAACCTGATAGTGCTTGATGATGTAGCATTCCATTTTAAGCCAAATATCACTTGAAAGTTTGCTAACAATTAGAGATGTCTGATAATATCTGACTGCCGATATTATCGGCCAATAAATGCTTTAAAATGTAATATAGGAAATTAACGGTATCGGTTTCAAAAAGTTAAATGTATGTCTTTTTAAAAAGCCGCTGTACGGAGTGGTACAGAGCGCCAATGAACCTTAAAGGCACTGCCTTTGCGTGCCAGTCCAATCACATAATATCTACGGCTTTTCACACACACAAGTGAATGCAAAGCATGCTTGGTCAACAGCCATACAGGTCACACTGAGGGTGGCCGTATAAACAACTTTAACACTGTTACAAATATGCGCCACACTGTGAACCCACACCAAACAAGAATGACAAACACATTTCGGGAGAACATCCGCACCGTAACACAACAGAACAAATACCCAGAACCCCTTGCAGCACTAACGCTTCCGGGACGCTACAATATACACCCCCCGCTACCCCTCTAAAAATAATGCACTCTGTGACTTCAATAATAAATATGGCAGTGCCATGTTGGCATTTTTTTCCATAACTTGAGTTGATTTATTTTGGAAAACCTTGTTACATTGTTTAATGCATCCAGCGGGGCATCACAACAAAATTAGGCATAATAATGTGTTAATTCCACGACTGTACATACCGGTATCGGTTGATATCGGAATCGGTAATTAAGACTTGGACAATATCGGAATATCGGATATGGGCAAAAAAGCCATTATCGGATATCTCTACCATACTTGCCAACCCTCCCGGATTTTCCGGGAGACTCCCGAAATTCAGCGCCTCTCCCGAAAACCTCCCAGGACAAATTTTCTCCCAAAAATCTCCCGAAATCCAGGCGGACCTGAGTGACGTATCGACAGCCTGTTTTCACGTCCGCTTTCCCACAATATAAACAGCGTGCCTGCCCAATCACGTTACAAGTGTAGAATGATCGAGGGCGAGTTCTTGGTTTCTTATGTGGGTTTATTGTTAGGCAGTTTCATTAACGTCCTCCCAGCGCGGTAACAACACACAACAACAGCAGTCACGTGTTCGTCTACCGTAAAGCAGTTCGTCTGCCGTAAACAGCAATGTTGTGACACTCTTAAACAAGACAATACTGCCATCTACTGTACATGCTTATGTGACAATAACATCTAGGGCTTTTAAAGAGTGCAGTGCACAACTGCGCACACAACAAGGAGACGAAGCAGAATGCATCATCAGAGAGGGTGTTCAGCATGGTTAGAAAAATAGTGACAGAGAATAGAACAAGGATGGACAATTCAACCCTTAACTCAACAATGAGTAGATGAGTGTTATGTGTGTGTATATGTGTAAATAAATTAACACTGAAATTCAAGTATTTCTCTTATTTATATATATATACATACATACATACATACATACATATATATATATATACACAGTATATACATATATATATACATATATATATATATACATATATACATACATATATACATACATATATATATATATATATATACATACATATATATATATATGAACAAATACCCAGAACCCCTTGCAGCACTAACGCTTCCGGGACGCTACAATATACACCCCCCGCTACCCCTCTAAAAATAATGCACTCTGTGACTTCAATAATAAATATGGCAGTGCCATGTTGGCATTTTTTTCCATAACTTGAGTTGATTTATTTTGGAAAACCTTGTTACATTGTTTAATGCATCCAGCGGGGCATCACAACAAAATTAGGCATAATAATGTGTTAATTCCACGACTGTACATACCGGTATCGGTTGATATCGGAATCGGTAATTAAGACTTGGACAATATCGGAATATCGGATATGGGCAAAAAAGCCATTATCGGATATCTCTACCATACTTGCCAACCCTCCCGGATTTTCCGGGAGACTCCCGAAATTCAGCGCCTCTCCCGAAAACCTCCCAGGACAAATTTTCTCCCAAAAATCTCCCGAAATCCAGGCGGACCTGAGTGACGTATCGACAGCCTGTTTTCACGTCCGCTTTCCCACAATATAAACAGCGTGCCTGCCCAATCACGTTACAAGTGTAGAATGATCGATATATATATATATATATACATATTAGAGATGCGCGGATAGGCAATTTATTTCATCCGCAACCGCGGCAGAAAGTCGTCAACCATCCGCCATCCACCCGATGTAACGTTTGATCAGAACTGCATCCGCCCGCTATCCGCCCGTTGTTATATATCTAATATTAATTAAAAAAAAAAAAAAAGGGTGAAAACTACGCGAATTGCACCTTGTGCAGACAAGATTTTTCGATCGGACACGGAGGAATTAGTGATGTAAAAGACCACGTTGGGACAAAAAAACACAAGTCTAATGCCGTTGCTAGCGATACAAGTGGAAAACTTTCAACGTTTTTCGTCGCCCAAACAGATTCTTTGGATGTGATAAATGCCGAAGTTTTATTTACGGAGGCAATAATTGAGCATGGACTTCCAATCGCACTGGCTGATCACATGGGACAGTTAATAATGTAATGCAACCTTTAAAAATCATTACGCGGTGATCGCGATCCCAAAAATAAACTTTTCTTGCATGATAATGTCCAGAAAAATTCGCTTTATATTACTATAGAGTCCTTTTAACGAATGAGTTTGATGGTTTATCACAAACCTTAAATGAAAGAAGTCCTTTGTTCTCCTGCAGCATGGCCTTGCTTTGTGTTTGGTGCGCCATCCTGTCGGCTGTATTTCACAGCACGACATACTGTTAAAAGTGTTTATACTATTTATACTTTCAATTAACAAATTGAAGTCTTGTGAAAGGTTGACAGGATAACTGGCATTAACTGTCAAAATAATTTCAAACTATTGAAGTTAGCTTACAGAATAAACATGTCAATCAACCCATATGATTTTTGCTGTAATATTTTTGTTTTGAAAAGTCACTGTGACTGATAGAAAAGTGATGGTTTTAGCAACATTTTAACCTGTCTGAATGCTAATAATCATTTTGCGAGCAAGCAGGTAAGCTGCGCGGGCGGAGTGACCCATGTTACGAGCCCCCGGCCACGGGGGTGGCGGGCAGGTAAGCTGCTTACCTGCTGCGCGTGACGCCGGCCGCGGCGAAAGCGGACGAGGCGGGGTGTCGGTGCGGTGGGCGCGGTAGTGACCCTGGACGTGCGTCGGGCCCTTCTCGCGGATCGCCTCAGCTACGGCTCCCGGTGGGGCCCTCTCGGGGGAAGGAGCCTCGGTCCCGGACCCCGGCGAGGCGTCCCTCCGCTCCGTAAAAGTGTCCATCTCTTTTTTTTTTTTTCTTCTGTTGTGGCATATGCTGCAGGTGCCTGCTCGTTTTTCGTATGTGGGTAACAACATTTAACTATGTATATATATTTCCCAATTGGTTTAACTGCCACCCGCAAAAAAAAAAAAAAAAAAAAAAAAATCTAATTAATCCGCCCGACCCGACCCGCGAGCAGATAAAATCTTATTTTTTTAAATGTCATCCGCCCGATCCGCGGATAATCCGCGGACGTGTCCGCAAACCGCGCATCTCTAATACATATATATATATACATACATATATATACATACATATATATATATATATATATATATATATATATATATACATACATATATATATATATATATATATATATATATATATATACATACATATATATATATATATATATATATACATATATATATATACATACATTTATATATATACATATATATATATACATACATTTATATATATACATATATATATACATACATATATATATATATATATATATATACATATGTATATATATATATACATACATATATATATATATATACACATACATACATACATACATACATATATATATATACATACATACATATATATATATATATATGTATATATATATACATATGTATATATATATATATATGTATATATATATACATATGTATATATATACATATGTATATATATATATATATACATATGTATGTATATATATATATACATATGTATATATATATATATACATATGTATATATATATATATATACACATATATATATACATACATATATATATATATATATATATATATATATATATATATATATATATACATATATATATATATATATACATACATATATATATATATATACCGTATTTTCCGCACCATAAGGCGCCCTGGGTTATAAGCCGCGCCTTCAATGAACAGCATATTTCAAAACTTTGTCCACCTATAAGCCGCCCCGTGTTGTAAGCCGCATCTAACTGCGCTAAAGGAATGTCAAAAAAACAGTCAGATAAGTCAGTCAAACTTTAATAATATATTAAAAAACAGCGTTCTAACAACTCTGTTCACTCCCAAAATGTACGCAAATGTGCAATCACAAACATAGTAAAATTCAAAATAGTGCAGAGCAACATAATGTTGCTCGAACGTTAATGTCACAACACACAAAATAAACATAACGCTCACTTTCTGAAGTTATTCTTCATTCATAAATCCCTCGAATTCTTCTCTTTCGATGTCCGAATTGAAAAGTTGGGCGAATGTGGGATCCAAAATGGCCGGCTCCGTCTCGCTGTCTCCCTGTCTTAGTGAAGGTGTGTTCGCCTTCGGTCATCCATTGTTCCCACGCAGTTAGCAGTCTAGCTTCGAATGCCCTGTTGACACCAATATCTAGCGGCTGGAGGTCTTTTGTCAATCCACCCGGAATGACGGCGAGTATTGAATTAAGCGCGTAAGCGTGTCTCTAAATGTGATGTTATGAGCTAGCAAATATAACAACTACACTACCCAGCATGCAACGATAGTGACGAGCATGCGCGGTAGCCCTGAGAAGCGTTGTTGTATGTGCTGGCAGTTAGAATGTGGTTATGAGCACGCTGTGAGTAAACGTTGAGAACTCAGTTAACACGCCTTGTCTGCATTATTTATAATTAGACAGACAACACACTTAATAGGAGCCATTTTGGGGTCTTTACATAAACACACAAATGGAAATGAAACGTCACATATCCCAGCATGCACCGCGCGCTTCTTCTACGGGGAAAAAAGATGGCGGCTGTTTACCGCAGTTGCGAGACCTAAACTTTATGAAAATTAATATTAATATTAACCCATATATAAGGCGCACCGGATTATAAGGCGCACTGTCAGCTTTTGAGAAAATTTGTGGTTTTTAGGTGCGCCTTATAGTGCGGAAAATACGGTATATACATACACATATATATATATCAATCAATCAATCAATCAATGTTTATTTATATAGCCCTAAATCACAAGTGTCTCAAAGGGCTGCACAAGCCACAACGACATCCTCGGTATAGCCCACATAAGGGCAAGGAAAAACTCACCCCAGTGGGACGTCGATGTGAATGACTATGAGAAACCTTGGAGAGGACCGCATATGTGGGTAACCCCCCCCCTCTAGGGAGACCGAATGCAATGGATGTCGAGTGGGTCTAACATAATATTGTGAGAGTCCAGTCCATAGTGGATCCAGCATAACAGTAAGAGTCCAGTCCACAGTGGGGTCAGCAGGAAACCATCCCGAGCGGAGACGGGTCAGCAGCGCAGAGATGTTCCCAACCAATATACAGGCGAGCGGTCCACCCCGGGTCCCGACCCCGGACAGCCAGCACCCCATCCATGGCCACCGGATCTGTGTGTCTTCCCCTCCACAAGGGATAGGGGGCAGCAGAGGAGAAAAGAAAAGAAACGGCAGATCAACTGGTCTAAAAAAAGGGGGGCTATTCAAAGGCTAGAGTATACAAATGAGTTTTAAGATGGGACTTAAATGTTTCTACTGAGGTAGCATCTCTAATTGTTACCGGGAGGGCATTCCATAGTGCTGGAGCCCGAATAGAAAACGCTCTACAGCCCGCAGACTTTTTTTGGGCTCTGGGAATCACTAATAAGCCGGAGTTCTTTGAACGCAGATTTCTTGCCGGGACATATGGTACAATACAATCGGTAAGATAGGCTGGAGCTAGACCGTGTAGTATTTTATACGTAAGTAGTAAAACCTTAAAGTCGCATCTTAAGTGCACAGGAAGCCAGTGCAGGTGAGCCAGTATAGGCGTAATATGATCAAACTTTCTTGTTCTTGTCAAAAGTCTAGCAGCCGCATTTTGTACCAACTGTAATTTTTTAATGCTAGACATAGGGAGACCCGAAAATAATACGTTACAGTAATCGAGACGAGACGTAACGAACGCATGAATAATGATCTCAGCGTCGCTAGTGGACAAAATGGAACGAATTTTAGCGATATTACGGAGATGAAAGAAGGCCGTTTTAGTAACACTCTTAATGTGTGACTCAAAGGAGAGAGTTGGGTCGAAGATAATACCCAGATTCTTTACTGAGTCGCTTTGTGTAATTGTTTGGTTGTCAAATGTTAAGGTGGTATTATCAAATAAATGTCGGTGTTTAGCAGGACCGATAATCAGCATTTCCGTTTTCTTAGTGTTGAGTTGCAAGAAGTTAGCAGACATCCATTGTTTAATTTCATTAAGACACGCCTCCAGCTGACTACAATCCGGCGTGTTGGTCAGCTTTAGGGGCATGTAGAGTTGGGTGTCATCAGCATAGCAATGAAAGCTAACACCGTATTTGCGTATGATGTCGCCTAGCGGCAGCATGTAAATACTAAAGAGTGCAGGGCCAAGAACCGAACCTTGGGGGACTCCGCACGTTACCTTAACATAGTCCGAGGTCACATTGTTATGGGAGACGCATTGCATCCTGTCAGTAAGATAGGAGTTAAACCACGACAAGGCTAAGTCTGACATGCCAATACGTGTTTTGATACGCTCTAATAAAATATTATGATCGACGGTATCGAAAGCAGCGCTAAGATCAAGAAGCAGCAACATAGATGACGCATCAGAATCCATCGTTAGCAGTAGATCATTAGTCATTTTTGCGAGGGCTGTCTCCGTAGAGTGATTTGCCCTGAAACCGGATTGAAAAGGTTCACAGAGATTGTTAGACACCAAGTGTTCATTTAGCTGCTGTGCGACAATTTTTTCGAGGATTTTCGAGATAAACGGAAGGTGGGACACCGGCCGGTAGTTTACCATGAGGTCAGGATCGAGGTTAGGTCTTTTGAGCAAAGGATGAATAACCGCTTTTTTGAATGCTAGTGGAACAGTGCCAGAGGAGAGTGATAAGTTTATAATATTTAGCACTGATGGACCTAATAATACAAAAAGCTCCTTAATAAGTTTCCCAGGAAATGGGTCAAGTAAACATGTTGTTTGTTTTGTCCCATTGACACATCTTAACAATTCCTCTAATGTTATTTCATCAAAGAGAGAGAAACTATTTTGGAGGGCGGTATCCTTCGTAGATACAGTCGTATCTGTGTTAATAGAACCCAGTTGTAGCTGCGATGCATTGTCTTTAATCTCCTTTCTAATGAGTTCAATTTTCTTATTAAAGAAATTCATAAAATCATCTGCTGAGTGGGTGGAGCTACTGGGAGGAGTCCCTTGTTGGGTTAGCGATGCTACTGTACTAAACAAAAATTTCGGATCATTTTTGTTGAGGTGGATGAGATTTGAGTAATATTTAGCTTTAGCTAGGGTAAGCATGTGTTTATAAGTTGTTAAACTATCACTCCATGCTTGATGGAAAACCTCAAGTTTAGTAGCGCGCCATTTGCGTTCCAGCTTTCTACATGATAATTTATGGGCTCTAGTTTCTTCTGTAAACCATGGGGTGCGCCTTTTAGGGGCTCTTTTAAGCTTTAGCGGTGCTATACTATCAATGGTGTCGCGCAGGGCGTCGTTAAAGTTGTTAGTGAGGTTATCAATAGAGCATATTGATATATACATATATATATACATATATATATGTATATATATATATATATATACATACATACATATACACATATATATATATATATATACATATATATATATATAGCTAGAATTCACTGAAAGTCAAGTATTTCTTACATAAATATATATATATGAAATACTTGACTCCTCCCCTCTTAACCACACCCCCAACCACGCCCCTCCCAACCACGCCCCCCCCCTCCTCCCGAAATCGGAGGTCTCAAGGTTGGCAAGTATGATCTCTACTAACAATACATACTTTAGTAGAAACTGTTGATACAAATGTACATTTTGGACCTCATCAGCGTTGACATTCACAATAATATCCCCGCGTCTCTGTCTAGTGACAAATGTGACAAACCATAAGGCGAGTGCTTATAACCCACTGGATGAGTCAGAAGAATGAGCGCCCCCGTCCCTGACACTTAGCGAGTGCGTTTGAACGGCTTATTTTATCCCTTGCAATGTCACTCACATCGCCTCTTCTTGACTCATTCTATCGCGCTTTGTCTTCACCCGCCACCAAAGACCTGAGAAATGTCAACCCAAATAGCTCTCAGTCTTCACTTCACTCGCCCTTTTCGATAACTCAACTCCTGCAACGATATCGTTCGCTGCAAACTCCCGTCCAATTCCCCTTGAACTGAGTAGACGCCGTTTTCCCTGACTGTGGGAGTGAGGCTTCACCCAGTGAGTCAGCGCCTTGCGGCCCCCGGTCTGGATTCACACTCGTGTTAGCAGCTGCCATCGTCAGCCTGCTAATGATGCTGCTGACCTCAGTGGTGATGATAAGACCCCGTTGAAATAGTTCCTGCGTTTTCTCGTGTGATCCTCTGAATACGACAGAGGAGGGGGACGGGTGACTAAGTAGGCACATTGATGGGATGTGGGTATGTGAAATGTGGAAGAATGACGTGTCTTTGCAATGATGATGAGCCCACTTACTGTTTCAGACAACTGCCATTTCAAATAAGAATGTTTTCTTTTAGGGCTGGGCGAAAAAGTATATCTCGATTAGGGATGTCCGATAATGGCTTTTTGCCGAAATCCGATATTATCCAACTCTTTAATTACTGATACCGATATCAACCGATACCGATATCAACCGATATATACAGTCGTGGAATTAACACATTATTATGCCTAATTTGGACAACCAGGTATGGTGAAGATAAGGTACTTTAAAAAAAAATTAAGAAAATAAAATAAAATAAATAAATTAAAAATATTTTCTTGAATAAAAAAGAAAGTAAAACAATATGAAAACAGTTACCGTATTTTTTGGAGAATAAGTCGCACCGGAGTATAAGTCGCACCTGCCGAAAATGCATAAGAAAGAAGGAAAAAAACATATATAAGTCACACTGGAGCCCGGCCAAACTATGAAAAAAACTGCGACTTATGGTCCGAAAAATACGGTACATAGAAACTAGTAATGAATGAAAATGAGTAAAATTAACTGTTAAAGGTTAGTACTATTAGTGGACCAGCAGCACGCACAATCATGTGTGCTTACGGACTGTATCCCTTGCAGACTGTATTGATATATATTGATATATAATGTAGGAACCAGAATATTAATAACAGAAAGAACGAACCCTTTTGTGTGAATGAGTGTAAATGGGGGAGGAAGGTTTTTTGGGTTGGTGCACTAATTGCAAGTGTATCTTGTGTTTTTTATGTTGATTTAATAAAAAAAACAAAAAAACCGATACCGATAATAAAAAAAACGATACCGATAATTTCCGATATTACATATTAACACAATCATCTCTAATCTCGATGTATTTTTGCCTAAACTCGATATTTGATATATATCTTGATATATTTTTCGGTGAAAATAGACATATGAGAATATTAATTTTTTTGAGCGATATTCACTATAATTGAAGTTAATGACAACTGTACTGCAAACAGTCAGTGGCACTTTTATTAACCCAGTTAGTCCATCCATCCATCCATCCATTTTCTACCGCTTATTCCCTTCGGGGTCGCGGGGGCACTGGAGCCTATCTCAGCTACAATCGGGCGGAAGGCAGCTTACACCCTGGACAAGTCGCCACCTCTGGGTATTAACAGCACAGAAAAGAAACGGTTTAAGGCCCCATTTACACTAAGCCGGATAAGGTTATCCTGGGTAAATCACACCTAACCTTATCAGTGTCCACACACAACAATGCCACAGTTTCAAGGGGAACATTATCACAATTTCAGAAGGGTTAAAACCATTAAAAATCAGTTCCCATTGCCTTATTTTATTTTCCGAAGTTTTTTTTCAAAATTTTACCCATCACGCAATATCCCTAAAAAAAGCTTCAAAGTGCCTGATTTTAACCATCGTTATATACACCCGTCCATTTTCCTGTGACGTCACATAGTGATGCCGATACAAACAAACATGGCGGATAGAACAGCAAGGTATAGCGACATTAGCTCGCATTCAGACTCGGATTTCAGCGGCTTAAGCGATTCAACAGATTACGCATGTATTGAAACGGATGGTTGTAGTGTGGAGGCAGGTAGCGAAAACGAAATTGAAGAAGAAACTGAAGCTATTGAGCCATATCGGTTTGAACCGTATGCAAGCGAAACCGACGAAAACGACACGACAGCCAGCGACACGGGAGAAAGCGAGGACGAATTTGGCGATTGCCTTCTAACCAACGATTGGTATGTGTTTGTTTGTCATTAAAGGAAACTAACAACTATGAACTAGGTTTACAGCATATGAAATACATTTGGCAACAACATGCAATTTGAGAGTGCAGACAGCCCAGTTTTCATCAATTAATATATTCTGTAGACATACCCTCATCCACTCTCTTTTCCTGAAAGCTGATCTGTCCAGTCCAGTTGGAAATGCATCTGCTTTGAGTGTCGCAGGAAATCCACATATTCTTGCCATCTCTGTCGTAGCATAGCTTTCGTCGGTAAAGTGTGTGGAACAAACGTCCAATTTCTTGCCACTTTCGCATCTTTGGGCCACTGGTGCAACTTGAATCCGTCCCTGTTCGTGTTGTTACACCCTCCGACAACACACCGACGAGGCATGATGTCTCCAAGGTACGGAAAACAGTCGAAAAAACGGAAAATAACGGAGCTGATTTGACTCGGTGTTTGTAATGTGTTTGAGAAAATGGCGGATTGCTTCCCGATGTGACGTCACAACGTGACGTCATCGCTCCGAGAGCGAATAATAGAAAGGCGTTTAATTCGCCAAATTCACCCATTTAGAGTTCGGAAATCGGTTAAAAAAATATATGGTCTTTTTTCTGCAACATCAAGGTATATATTGACGCTTACATAGTGATAATGGTGATAATGTTCCCCTTTAAGACCCCCCTCGCCCCTCTGTCCGCTGGCGCAACGAGACCTATTATTATTATTATTATAGAGGTTTATTTGAAATAGGGACAGATACAAAAACATAGACTTCTGAAACAGTTATCCAATGTACATAGTGTTTGTAGCCAAAGCTAATTTACAACACTTGTTCCCAACAACAACAACACAGATCCAACATCACTAAAATAGGAAAATAAAAAATAGAATGAATCGATAATAATGATAATAGTAATAATATAGACAAAGTGCAAATTAGATAAAAGCCAATAATAATAATAACACAGACAACGTGCAGACTAGATAAAAACCAATTAGTAAAAATGAGTAAAAACTAAACATGGGAACACGATTGTTGCTCAACTAGCCATAATTTTGTTTGTTTTTTGAAAGTGACAAGTGCAGGTATACTTTTCAAAGAGTTCCATAGCTGTGGTCCTTTTATTAAAAAGGCAGCAAAAGATGTCCTACGAAATGGAACACAACAGTTGCCTTTTGACATTGCTCGAGTGGTAGATCAGGTACCACTTTGCAGTCTTGTAATTAGTACTAGTACGCATGCGTACACAATGCACGTCATAGTCACCTCCAGTGTTGCTTTGTGTGGTATTTTGTGTATATAGTAAAAATTTCACTCATGAAAAATGAGAGCAAAAACAAAATTGTTGCGTTTATATTTGACATGGGAGAAATTAGATTGTTTTTAATAGCACAAAATAATGTTGTCATTTAAATTGAGACAACAATATTTGGAGTACCACTGACACCTCGGTCTCCTTGGACGTATCCTCGCTCATCCATGCGGACTGGACACTGGCCGAAAGTTAGTGGGCGGCCACTCTCTTGGTTGCTTTGTTGGGTCTGCTCCTGTCTCTGGCTATGCTCCTCCCACCCCAGCAGATGATGGTGTGGAACACCGCAGAGGCCACCACAATGCATATGTTTTTTTTTGTTTGTGTTGTTTTACTTTTGTGGAAGTGGCTGGTTGCATCAGCTCTGGTCTTTTAATTTCTTTAATGTCCTTTGATGTTTCCCTCTTACACACGTTTATGTGTGCTATGGTTATGAGTTTTTTCCCCCCTTGGCCTCAGTCTGGACTCCCTATTCAGAGGCCAAGGCTTAGACTTATTTTTATTTTTTTTCTCACCCCCCTTCTCCCCAGCGTTGACCTGTTTCTCACCGTTTTTGTAAGGGGCGCCGAAAGTTGGCAGACCCGTCAGCGATCCTGTTCTGTCTCCCTGTAATGTTTGTCTGATCTTGAATGGGATTGTGCTGAAAATCTTAATTTCCCCTCAGGAATTAATAAAGTATTTCTGATTCTGATTCTGACAAGAAATATTTCCTATTTATCTAAAGTCAATGTCTTTCATGATTGTATTTAATTGTTGAGTTGTCAACTGTTATCTGTATCATCCATTTTACCACATAGAACAAATAAATCGTATTTGTTTATGTTAAAAAAAAAAGAAGAATATTACTCATCACATGCAAAAGAGGAAGTAGTTTGTTGTAGACACAGAAAAATGGAAGGACGGTAAATGTACAAATAAGGTCAACTTCCTGTTTCCTACAAACTGCAACTACAATTTACAAGAACTTTCTAATTACAGGCAATGTGGAAGTGTTTGTACAACCTATGACGCTATTGTGAATTTTAAGAAGAAAAAAAGCCATATTGTCCCAACCAAGCTCTAAAATGAAACATAACTGAATAATCCAATAAACATTGGAATTAACCTGTTGGGCTAGTACAGGGGTCGGCAACCCAAAATGTTGAAAGAGCCATTTTGGTCCAAAAATACAAAAACAAATTTGTCTGGAGCCTCAAAAAATTAAAAGCCATATTACATACAGATAGTGTGTCATGAGATATAAATTGAATTAATAGGACTTAAAGGAAACTAAATGAGCTCAAATATAGCTACAAATGAGGCATAATGATGCAATATGTACATATAGCTAGCCTACATAGCATGTTAGCATCGATTAGCTTGCAGTCATGCAGTGACCAAATATGTCTGATTAGCACTCCCCACAAGTCAATAACATCAACAAAACTCACCTTTGTGCATTCACGCACAACCTTTAAAAGTTTGGTGGACAACATGAGATGGAAAAAGAAGTGTTATAAAACACGTCCTAGAAAGTCGGAGAAAGTTATACATGTAAACAAACTACGGTGAGTTCAAGGACCGCCAAAATTAGTAGGACAAACCGGCGCTCACCAAATACTCAAATCAGTGAAGCATGTTTAATATAAACAGTGTGCTTTATAACAATTAGGGAGGTTTGTGTCATGGTTGTCCTCCTACCCCAGGGGTCGGCAACCCGCGGCTCTTTAGCGCCGCCCTAGTGGCTCCCTGGAGCTTTTCCAAAGATGTATGAAAAATGGAAAAAGATGAGGGGAAAGAATTTATTTTTTGTTTTAATATGGTTTCTGTAGGAGGCCAAACATGACACAAACCTCCCTAATTGTTATAAATCCCACTGTTTATATTAAACATGCTTCACTGATTCGAGTATTTGGCGAGCGCCGTTTTGTCCTACTAATTTTGGCGGTCCTTGAACTCACCATAGTTTGTTTACATGTATAACTTTCTCCGACTTTCTAGGACGTGTTTTATGCCACTTCTTTTTCTGTCTCATTTTGTCCACCAAACTTTTAACATTGTGCATGAATGCACAAAGGTGAGTTTTGTTGATGTTATTGACTTGTAAATAAAGTTGATTTGATTTGATTTGATTTGTGGGGAGTGCTAATCGGGCATATTTGGTCACTGCATGACTGCAAGCTAATCGATGCTATCACGCTATTTAGGCTAGCTATATATACATATTGCATCATAATGCCTCGTTTGTAGGTATATTCGAGCTCATTTAGTTTCCTTTTAGTCCTCTTGATTCAACTTATATCTCATGACACACTATCTGTATGTAATATGGCTTTTAATTTTTTTGCGGCTCCAGACAGATTTGTTTTTGTATTTTTGGTCCAATATGGCTCTTTCAACATTTTGGGTTGCCGACCCCTGTCCTACCCAAACCATTTTAAAACAAAAAATATATATTTTTTCCCCTCATCTTTTTCTATTTTTCATACATTTTTGAAAAAGTTCCAGAGAGCCACTAGGGCGGCGCTAAAGAGCCGCATGCGGCTCTAGAGCCGCGGGTTGCCGACCCACTGGGCTATGGCGAGGAAAATGACATGTCAAGCACCTTGCTCATTGTCGTCATGGTCACAAACAGCAAGTCTCATTTTAATTTGCATTTAAATGACTTCCATACATGTGCCGTGATGATCCGACTGCGTAGTTCCATATTCCAGTTCACCATTTGAAAATGGTCCTTTTTGGCGTTCACATTAATATAGTCCCTGGTTAAAGCCTCATAGCTTCTTGGAACAGACTGACAGGTTGTAGACTTCCTGTGTGGGTAAACAAAACTGTAGATTCAGCACTAACACAACTGATTAGAAAGGTCATGCAAACAACAGGACCGCACAATGTTTGGCATGCCAGAGGAAACAGGTTCCTGTCGGCCAGCATAGACTTCCTGTCCCCACACGACAGAATGACACAGGACCAGCCATGCATTTCCTCGACAGGAAGTGGACCTGCTCTTGTCAGGGTCTCTAAGGCGGGACGCTGGAACGTTCAATGCTGCGCAGATGTTTGTTATTTGTACTGATTTGAACTACTATGGAATTCTCTTTACAATGAGATAAAAAGACTGTAAAAATGTATACCAATTGAAAAAATAAAAATAAAGACAGAACAATAAGATCATATGGACAGCCATAAGTGTTTACATTTTGCTTTATAGTTATTATTTTACTTATTTTTTTGTCTGGTTTTGTATTTGTTTTGTATAGGGATGCGTTAAATGCGTTAAAATGTAATATCGGAAATTATCGGTATCGTTTTTTTTATTATCAGTATCGGGGTTTTTTTAGTTTTTTTTTTGATTACCGTATTTTTCGGACTATAAGTCGCAGTTTTTTTCATAGTTTGGCGGGGCTCCAGTGCGATTTATATATGTTTTTTTCCTTCTTTATTATGCATTTTCGGCAGGTGCGACTTATACTCCGGTGCGACTTATACTCCGAAAAATACGGTAACTCAACATAAAAAACACAAGATACACTTACAATTAGTGCACCAACCCCCCAAAAAAAACCTCCCCCATTTACACTCATTCACACAAAAGGGTTGTTTCTTTCTGTTATTAATATTCTGGTTCCTACATTATATATCAATATATATCAATACAGTCTGCAAGGGATACAGTCCGTAAGCACACATGATTGTGCGTGCTGCCGGTCCACTAATAGTACTAACCTTTAACAGTTAATTTTACTCATTTTCATTAATTACTAGTTTCTATGTAACTGTTTTTATATTGTTGTACTTTCTTTTTTATTCAAGAAAATGTTTTTAATTTATCTTATTTTATCAATTTTCTAATTGTCCAAATTAGGCATAATAATGTGTTGATTCCACAACTGCATATATCGGTTGATATCGGTATCGGTAATTAAAGAGTTGGACCATATCGGAATATCGGATATCGGCAAAAAGCCATGATCGGACATCCCTAGTTTTGTATCATCCCGTGAAGTGTATATTACTTTTTTTTTCTCGGTTTCAACTTCATGAAGTTTTGCACTTGTGTTTTTTTCTGTGTTTTTTTGTTTGTTTTCATTATATTTGGATGTATTTGTTTGGTTTGTATGCTATGCATTAAGTAAGTCTACGTATTATGTTGAAGGGGGCAGGAAAATATAAGATTTTCTTCATCCTGCTCCTTCTCAGGCATAGGTGTGTAAATGTGTGTTTAGTTGCTGAGGTTAAATTGTCTGTTGATCAAAGATGCACATCAATGAAGGAGATAAATAAAAAATGAAATGAAATGTGAGTCAAGCACTGTGCACCAACCACAACAAGAGATTCACCAAAATCTAAATAAAACTAAAATAAATTAATTAAATATTGCTAGGGTTGTACAATTCAGAATGTGTTTGAATTTTATAAAAAATATATGTCTTCAGTCACAGGACACGAAAGAGTTCTGGGTAACACTTTAGTATGGGGGAAAATATGAACCATTAATTAGTTGCTTATTAACATAGGGTTAGGGTTAGGGTCAGAGTTACGGTTGGGGTTAGGGTTAGGGAAGACTCTTAGTTAATGGCTTACTGGTTGTATAATAAGGCCATGCAGAATAAGGCATTAATAAGTACTTAATAATGACTAATTAACAGCCAATATGTTACTAATTTGCATGTTAATAAGCAACTGGTTCATATGTTACCCATACTAAAGTGTTGCCGAGTTCTGTTGCAAAATGTCAAATATCTTATGAATGTTTTAACACTTATAAACACTCGGATGATAGTTCAGAATCTCACTGTCATTCCTGTGTAGTTCATAAAGATTTTTTGACCATGGAACAAGTTACTCGCAACTACAAAATCGCCTAACTCTGATGACATTATTTTGCATAAGTCAGTGGTTCTCGAACTTCTTTCACCCGTAATCATCCCAGTAAACACGAACATTAAAATACAGTAGCACAGCAGGCCTAAAGATTCATTAAAAACAAGGCAGAGGTTTTATTTAACAAGAGTATTTAATATTTTTGATGAGGGGGTCTATTCAGATCTATTTTCATACAAAAGGCGCATTAAAGGGGTCATATTATGATTTTGTATTTATATATTTAAACCACTTCTTCGTGGTCTACATAACATGTAATGGTGGTTCTTTGGTCAAAATGTTGCATAGATTATATTTTACATACCATCTTCAAGTCGCTTTCTGACAGTCACTTCAGGATGCGCCGTTTTGTAGGCGGTCTTATTTACGTGGCTCACCTTCGACAGCGTCTTTTCCCCGTCATCTTTGTTGTAGCGGTGTAGCGTGCAAGGACGGGTGTGGAAGAAGTGTCAAAAGATGAAGCTAACTGTTTTAATGACATTCAGACTTTACTTAATTCAATAGCGGAGCAGCATCTCCTCATCCGTGGAATGAACCTGCTATCACTGCAATCAATGCACTGCTAAAATAGTCCGTCTGCATTAGCGCTTATAATAGCAATTTCGCTCATACTTGGTTAATTTTCTGATCATGACCTGTAGACAGAGTATTGTTGGCAGTTTCTTGATGTTTTTTAGAGGGTATAATGGACACAATAGAGAACCCTTGATCTGTTGTCTCAATTGTGAGCTATTTATTTATGATTTTGAATGCACAGAAAAAGCCACGCATACGTATGTGTTCTTGTCTTACATAAGGATTGTGAATGAGAAACAGCATATTTATATCCAATTTTTTGCACATTTTCAGTATGACTGATCTGATAGTATAGTCTGACTGTAGAAGTGTTACTTACTACAGTGATGTGGAATTTACGAAAATCGCTGAAGAAATTCGGGGCGGAATGTCCGAAATGGCCGACTGAATTTGTGGAATTTGTGATGTTTAGACAGTTTTTTCACAGACTTTGCAGGTTCTAAGTACAAATGTGTATTGTTTAGTGGATACAAAGAAACACCCCTTAGGGGTGCAGGGGTGCGATGCCAGGCGAGTATGACCTCGGGGAACATGCTTTTTTTGCCGTACCAGAATATTATTCACATGTGAATAATATAAATACAGTCTATTATACAGCATTATTCACATGTGAATAATATAAATACAGTCTATTATACAGCATTATTAACACATGAATAATATAAATACAGTCTATTATACAGCATTATTCACATGTGAATAATATAAATAAAGTCTATTATACAGCATTATTCACATGTGAATAATATAAATACAGTCTATTATACAGCATTATTCACATGTGAATAATATAAATACAGTCTATTATACAGCATTATTAACACATGAATAATATAAATACAGTCTATTATACAGCATTATTCACATGGGAATAACATAAATACAGTCTATTATACAGCATTATTCACACGTGAATAATACAAATACAGTCTATTATACAGCATTATTAACACGTGAATAATATAAATACAGTCTATTATACAGCATTATTCACACGTGAATAACATAAATACAGTCTATTATACAGCATTATTCACATGGGAATAACATAAATACATGGGAATAACATAAATACAGTCTATTATACAGCATTATTCACATGTGAATAATATAAATACAGTCTATTATACAGCATTATTCACATGTGAATAATATAAATACAGTCTATTACACATTTAAGTACAGTCAAAAAGGAACATATGCATTATACAGTCTCGTATAGATAGCAGACCAATGTGTTGTGTCCTTTAATGTTAATAAGATTACAATGTTATGCAGAGATACAGTTACAATTTCATAGACAAATTATATTATTTATAGCCATGGTGGAGAGTGGGAGGGCGTAACAGAAATACATGTGACCATTTTGAAGAGCTTTCTGTCTCAATCTGATGGGCTTAAAAGCAGCAACTGTTCCGTTTGACTTTGTTCCAACCATTAAAAATCTAACCACTAAAGACTGGTTTTCCTAACCTCCACTCCAATAAAAGCTGTGCTGCTAATTAATGTACATAACATCTCGTGTAAAATTAGATTGGGTGCTGGGTGTTTTTAACGCTGAATGTGTTTTAGTAGTCATGCCAGACAAGTGAGACATAAGACAGGTCAGCTTGAAAAAAGGAACTGCTTGGTTCACTGCTCAACCAAAACTGTGTGGGTGTGTATGTGTGGGTGTGTGCACAGAATGAGAATGTGTACCAACGTTGTAGTGCTCTGCTATCTATACGAGACGGTCGTTTCCCTGTCTGTGTGGTTCCATCTGAAACCACGTTAGTTCTACTCTTGTCAAACATGGAGGTTGGGAAAGTCTGTGGTCAGTTCATGAATCAAATGAAGAAGTATCGCTTCCCAGTTAAGAAAATAAAAAATGCAAATAACAAATAAATACCAGTAACTGAGTCGCATATGTGAAGTTACAGAATATGCGTTGATAGTCATTATGTTTTATGAAATGGTTTGCCATTGACGATTAATGTTTTTTAATGCTACAAACACAATTACTTATTGTATATCTCTTGACTAGCTAGCAGATAACTGTGTACCGTATTTTTTGGACTATAAGTCGCAGTTTTTTTTCATAGTTTGGCCGGGCTCCAGTGCGACTTATATATGTTTTTTTCCTTCTTTATTATGCATTTTCGGCAGGTGGGACTTATACTCCGGTGCGACTTATACTCCGAAAAATACGGTATGTCCTTCCACAGTTTGTAGGTTATTAATAATCACCTCTATTACGGCTACCAAACGGCATTTCTTAGAATCTTAAGTACCGTATTTTTCGGACCATAGGTCGAACCGGATTATAAGGCGCACTGCCGATGAGCGGGTCTATTCAGGTCTATTTTCGGTAACACTTTAGTATGGGGAACATATTCACAATTAATTAGTTGCTTATTAAAGTAACAAAGACTTAATTTAGAGTTATTTGGACACTAGGGGAACATATAAGGGTTAGGGTTACTAATAAGCAATAATTCTGAGGTTATTGAGGGAAGACTCTTAGTTAATGGCTTACAAGTTGTAAAATAAGGCCATGCAGAATGAGGCATTAATAAGTACTTAATAATGACTAATTAAGAGCCAATATGTTACTAATTTGCATGTTAATAAGCAACTAATTAATGGTGAATTTGTGTTCCCCATACTAAAGTGTTACCATATTTTCATACAAAAGGTGCATCAGATTATGAGGCGTATTAAAGGGTCATATTATGATTTGTTTTCTACATTTTAAACACTTCCTTGTGGTCTAATGGTGGTTATTTGGTCAAAATGTTGCATAGATTATGTTTTACAGATCATCTTCAAGCCGCTTCAAGATGTTGTGGGCGGTCTTATTTACGTGGCTCCACTTCGGCAGCGCCTTCTCCCCGTCATCTTTGTTGTAGCGGTGTAGCGTGCAAGGATGGGAGTGGAAGAAGTGTCAAAAGATGGAGCTAGCTGTTTTAATTGATTTCAGACTTTACTTCAATCAATAACGAAGCAGCATTTCCTCATCCGTGTGTCCCGTGAAAAAACTTCCGATTGGAACTCTCTAATAACTAAAGTTCCTTGGGTGAATAATGTAAACTCACTATTCCAGTAGTTTTTAGCACTTCCATAGCGAGTCTACTGACAGATATAAGTTCGAACTTTACGCTACTTTATTTTAGAAAAGGCAACAGCAGAAGATGAATGTCACATAACAAGAATATAGAAAAAATAAAGAGTTTATCGACTACGGTGTTGGCACGGACTACCTGCACAAATTTTTAGGACTCATGCAGATCCCAAGTACACATCAGCAGGTACCAAAAGATAAGAAAAGATGGTTATGCACAATATGGCGTAACAAAAACGCCAGATAATATGTCTGCACCATAATACTACCCGTATGTTGAAGCACAGTACGTCTGACTACGATAGCCATAATGCTCCCACAACCCATCAAACGGTGCAGCTTCATAGATAAAGTCGTACTAAAAAATGTTGACAGATTTTTGAGCCTCGTGTGTAATGTTCTATATTCTCAATGAAACATTTAAAGTTTTGGTGTTGCTTGCTGGCCTCATCTTGCAGTCTACACGAATCTCCTATTTGTGACTGCCATCTACTGGTCACACTTATCATTACACCATGTACCAAATAAAATAGCTTCGAGGTCGGTAAACACAGCCAGAATTATTCAGTACATTACACTGTAAAGAAAAATTCTGTAAAAAAACGGTCATCTACTGGCAGCTACAGCTGCCAAACGAAAACCATAAAATTAAAGTAAAACATTGTGAACCAAATAATGATCAAAAACATTATAATCATAGAAATTTTCATGAAACGTTTTACGGAAAAATATCGTAATATTACATGAATTTGAAAGTAATTTAAGAAAACAGAAAATGCTATGTATAATTAATTTGGTATTTTTCTGTAAAAACAATAGAAATATACAGTTTGTCATTACTGGCATATTACTTAAAATAACAGGCGGATTTTTTATTTACAGATAATGTCTTCAATTCTACAGTTTTATAAACTATTAAAAAAAATAGAAAAATTACAGTAGAAATTGAGAGTAAATTAACCATAAAAATTGGATTTTTTTTTTTACAGTGTAGGTTATAAGGCGTACTGTCGATTTTTGAGAAAACGAAAGGATTTTAAGTGCGCCTTATAGTCCAAAAAATATGGTATCATTATAAAGTGCTGGAAGACGAGGATCAACATGATACACACCGAGAGCAAGGAGGAGCACCACACATAAGGAGGGTGGATCAATCCATGAATAAGTGGTATCGATACAATGGTAATATCAGTATACGATCAATAGCACAGTGGTTAGCTCGATATTTTTATTTTCTTAAAATATATATTTTTTAGTTTTTGTTCATTTTTACAAATTTATTGAATAATTCTTTGGACACAGGAGGTAATTTATAGTATTGTAGTTTTTGATTTTGTTAAGTTACTGTGTACTATTGACTTTGTTTTGTTCAAACAATTGTACGTACCGTAAATTCCGTACAATAAGCCGCTACTTTTTTCCTACGCTTTTGACCCTGCGGCTTATAAAACAGTGCGGCCAATTTATGGATTTTTCTTAGTTAACGGCCATAATGTTTTGTGTTCAACAAACAGTTGTCATGAAACACAAACAAATACACTGAAATGGTGTGTTTTTGTTTGTGCTATGGCGCCACCTTTTGGACGGGTTTGCTCATTGCAGGAGCTGCGGGGTTAACGTCTACATCATTTCCCTCCGTTTAGTGCTTTAAACCGGAAGTACAAGTGCCGTTCCGTCTTATAGTGTTCCATAGCATTACTACTCTTATGGATTCTTCATTCATCACTCCAAGCAACGTTTGTAAGTTTTACAATATACCGGTAACTAAACAGTTCATAATTACTAAACAGTCCCATTTGTGATGTCTGTAGTAGTGTTTTCATGCACATTTGTACGCGCTATCGCAATGTAATCACACTAGCGTTGTTAGCATTAGCTAATATGCGAAAACATTTAATAGAGTCTGTGTTGGTATTATCAACTTACAATGGAATTCTGTTTGCATTGTTTCAGTTTCACAAATTCCTTTAGTAAATTTCCCAAGATGTCACCGTGGCGTTACTGAGTCTGTTTAGCGGATTAGAGAGTTAGCTTCCGCAGCTAATGGGTGCATGACAATCACTTCTGTTTTGTTTGATCAGCCCTTTTACTGCCGTGTTACAGGCACCATTTGGAAAAAGTTAAGGTATATAAACAAGGCCACAGCTCAGTGGCCTTGTGGTCAGAGTGTCCGCCCTGAGACTGGGAGGTCGTGAGTTCAAACCCCGGCCGAGTCATACCAAAGACTACAAAAAATGGGACTTATTGCCTCCCTGCTTGGCACTCAGCATCAAGGGTTGGAATTGGGGGGTTAAATCACCAAATGATTCCCGAGCGTGGAGCACGCTGATGCTCACTGCTCCCCTCACCTCCCAGGGGGTGAACATGGGGGTGGGTCAAATGCAGAGGACACATTTCACCACACCTAGTGTGTGCGTGTGACAACCGTTGGGACTTTAAATTAACTTTATAAAAACTTTCTGTGTAAATAACTAATTTTTTACGAGTGTGGCTTATAGTCCAGTATATATATATATATATATATATATATATATATATATATATATATATATATATATATATATATATATATATATATATATATATATATATACATACGCAAAAATTTAGCGGGTATAGGTGCGCTCAGTAGTCCGGAAAATACAATAATGAAAGAGAAAAGGTAGATAATAATTTAAATATTGTTCTGATATCGTTAAATTGTCAATAGCACTTGCCATAAATAAAGTTAAAAATTAGTATTGGCCGATCTCACTCATGGATGATCGGTAATGAGATCAGCAGCGTTAATCTCTGATCTGAAAGGCTCGACAAACAACCCTTCTAAAAATCTTCTCCTAAGGTTGGATATCTGGAGATTTCAAATCCTTGTTTAATGAACCAACATCCTAAATAAACAGGCCTGCTTTAGCCTGGGAGTAAGACAACAGTGAGTAATCCAGTCCAATCTGTTCCCCCATATTCTGCTGCTTCTGCTTCTAACCGACACTGCAGACTGGAGCCAGGAGCCTATTGCGCGTCATGCCATGCAGGGATGGCGGCGCGGGGTTAACTACGTGCACACGCAGCAGACCTTGGCTGCTTAACTGGCTGTGAACTTAGACTAAGATCTGAGCCGTGAAGATGACGAGGCTGCGGTGCAGGACCAAACCGGGTCCCATCTGGGAAGGAGAACTGGTTGCGGTGGATCTGAACTCTAGGTAAAATGTCTAAAGGAGAGTTTAAACAAGACAGTAGCTGCGTTTCCATTATCCTTAGAAATTTCCATTATCCTTAGAAATGTGCAAAACAAACTGGTAATGGAAACACCCATATTTAAAAAAACATCTCAAATATCGATATTGAAATTTCGATATTGAAGTGTTTTGCTCAAGCATGATGGATACTAAACTTAAACACCGAACCGGCGGGGCGCCAATGCATGACAACTAGGTAAGACTAGGGGTCATCTTGGTTTCGCTTCCCATCGGTGAAGTGAAGTGAAGTGATTTACATTTTATATAGCGCTTTTTCTCAAGTGACTCAAAGCGCTTTACATTGTGAAACCCAATATTTAAGTTACATTTAAAGGGGAACATTATCACAATTTCAGAATGGTTAAAACCATTAAAAATCAGTTCCCAGTGGCTTATTATATTTTTCAAAGTTTTTTTCAAAATTTTACCCATCATGCAATATCCCTAAAAAAAGCTTCAAAGTGCCTGATTTTAACCACCCGTCCATTTTCCTGTGACGTCACATAGTGAAGCCAACACAAACAAACATGGCGGAAAGAACAGCAAGCTATAGCGACATTAGCTCGGATTCAGACTCGGATTTCAGCGGCTTAAGCGATACAACAGATTACGAATGTATTGAAACGGATGGTTGTAGTGTGGAGGCAGGTAGCGAAAACGAAATTGAAGAAGAAACTGAAGCTATTGAGTCAAATCGGTTTGAACCGTATGCAAGCGAAACCGACGAAAACGACACGACAGCCAGCGACACGGGAGAAAGCGAGGACGAATTCGGCGATCGCCTTCTAACCAACGATTGGTATGTGTTTGTTTGGCATTAAAGGAAACTAACAACTATGAACTAGGTTTACAGCATATGAAATACATTTGGCAACAACATGCACTTTGAGAGTGCAGACAGCCCAGTTTTTATCAATTAATATATTCTGTAGACATACCCTCATGTCAGCAGGCCAGGGAAGCTAGGGTCGATATTCTTCTCTTAATCATCTTCGGGACGGTGTGAGCCAAGACATCCAGGGGGTTTAGCTCGCTCGTCTGCGGGAACAAACTGCCGCCATTGCTTGCCGTGCTACCGAGGTCCTTTGTCCCTGAATTGCTCACACACTCCGGCAGATTCAATGGGGGTCTGCCGGCAGATTTCTTTGACTTTATCGTTGCAAATGCATCTGCTTTGAGTGTCGCAGGATATCCACACATTCTTGCCATCTCTGTCGTAGCATAGCTTTCGTCGGTAAAGTGTGCGGAACAAACGTCCAATTTCTTGCCACTTTCGCATCTTTGGGCCACTGGTGCAACTTGAATCCGTCCCTGTTCGTGTTGTTACACCCTCCGACAACACACCGACGAGGCATGATGTCTCCAAGGTACGGAAAACAGTCGAAAAAACGGAAAATAACAGAGCTGATTTGACTCGGTGTTTGAGAAAATGGTGGATTGCTTCCTGATGTGACGTCACGAGAGCGAATATTAGAAAGGCGTTTAATTTGCCAAAATTCACCCATTTAGAGTTCGGAAATCGGTTAAAAAAAATATATGGTCTTTTTTCTGCAACATCAAGGTATATATTGACGCTTACATAGGTCTGGTGATAATGTTCCCCTTTAAACCAGTGTGGGTGGCACTGGGAGCAGGTGGGTAAAGTGTCTTGCCCAAGGACACAACGGCAGTGACTAGGATGGCGGAAGCGGGGATCGAACCTGCAACCCTCAAGTTGCTGGCACGGCCACTCTACCAACCGAGCTATACCGTCCCATCTGTCGCCCTGGGGTCCCGCAACGGGACGTCTTGCGGGTCCCTTCCCGGTAATAGAGGCTGACCCACAGGCTCGGAGAGACCTGCATGCCCGAACAGTGTAAGGATGTTGACTTTTAGGTTGTCCTGAAGAATTTGGAAGTAATCCTCCTTTTTCATTGTCCCATTTAAAGCACCAGTTCCATTGGCAGCAAAACAGGCTCAGAGCATAATACTACCACCACCATGCATGACGGTAGGGATGGCGTTCCTGGGATTAAAGGCCTCACCTTTTCTCCTCCAAACATATTGCTGGGTATTGTGGCCAAACAGCTTCATTTTTGTTTCATCTGACCACAGAATTTTCCTGCAGAAGGTCTTATCTTTGTCCATGTGATGTCAGATGAAACAAAAATGGAGCTGTTTGGCCACAATACCCAGCAATATGTTTGGAGGAGAAAAGCTGAGGCCTTTAATCCCAGGAACACCATGCCCACTGTCAAAATACACACACACATATATACATACATATATATATATATATATATATATATATATATATATATATATATATATATATATATATATATATATATATATGTCGTGGAAACAACAAAGTACCTGGGTTACCACCTCGATCAAAACCTGACTGGAGATGTGCACATCGAGAAAGCAATAAAAACAACCTTGTTACCATCTACACCACTCTCATCAGGCCGTGTCTGGAATATAGCTCAGTGCTCTTAGTGGGCTGCTCCAAAAAACAACAGGCAGAGCTAGAGCGAGTCCAGAAACGTGCCTGTAAAATCATTATGAGGAGAGCTGGAAACATCTCACAACCCCTACCATCACTCCAGAGCAGGAGAGAGGAGGCTGCAGTGAAGCTGCTCAGGGATATGCATGATGAGAAACACCCTCTGCATGACCTGCTACCTCCAACACGAGGCAGCCACACTGCCAGGACATTGAGGAACCAACATAAGCTGGCTGAACCCGAGCCCAAAGCCAAGACAAAGAGACTTAAAAACTCTACCCTGCATACTGCACTTAAACTGTATAATGATACTATCTAATTAAATAAGTAATACAGTCATATACCAGAATGCTAATAGTTTCTATGCTGCTGTTGCCCTGAAAATGTTTTTTTATTTTTTATTTTTTTTAATATAAAATACTGTCTGTTCTTTTCATTTTTTCTAATTTTTGTTTGTTTGATATTCATTGTAAAGTTCAGCTGTTTTTTCAGTGGGGCCCTGGCTCCACTGCAAGCATGAATTAATAAAGTCAAGTCAAGTCAAAAATATATACTTATATATATATACTTATTTATATTCTATATGTGGCATAGGCCAAAAGTTTGGACACACCTTCTCGAGCAATGTGTTTTTCTTTATTTTCATGACTATTTACATTGTATATTGTCACTGAAGGCATCACAACTATGACACCTGTGAAGTGAAAACCATTTTAAGTGACTACCTCTTGAAGCTCATCGAGAGAATGCCAAGAGTGTGCAAAACAGTAATCAGAGCAAATGGTGGCTATTTCGAAGAAACTAGAATATAAAACATGTTTTCAGTTATTTCACTTTTTTTTGTGAAGTACATAACTCCACATGTGTTCACTCAAAGTTTTGGCTGCCTTCGTCTTCTATTGACATCACACACCGGTAGCTGCAGTATCTTCCTCAAAGTGTAGTCTCGCCGGATAGGATTCAAACTCAAGGCCCGCAATTAATTATGGGGCGGTATAGCTCGGTTGGTAGAGCGGCCGTGCCAGCAACCCCGCTTCCGCCATCCTAGTCACTGCTGTTGTGTCCTTGGGCAAGACACTTTACCCACCTGCTCCCAGTGCCACCCACACTGGTTTAAATGTAACTTAGATATTGGGTTTCACAATGTAAAGCGCTTTGAGTCACTAGAGAAAAAGCGCTATATAAATGTAATTAATTTCACATCTATGATATTTGATTAGTATTAGAACCGGCCCGCAGGCCACAGCCGCCTGCTGCAGTTATGCACGCACCAATACTACATTACCCTGGGGACAATGTGGCGCGGTTGGTAGGGTGCCCGTGCCAGCAACCGGAGGGTTCCTGGTTCAATCTCCACCTTCTACCAACCTCGTCACATCCATTGTGTCCCATTTACCATTTACCCACAATGCAACGGTAGCCCGCGAACTCACTGCAGCGCCGCAAGTGGGCCTCGGCTTCATTATTCATCAGCATTCAGGGCACATAGGGCTGGGCGATATATCGATATACTCGATATATCGCGGGTTGGAAAATAATTACATCGTGATATCGTGATATTGGAGTATACGTTGTCACGCAGTTGCTTTTAGCTGCGGGCATTACACGACAGGCGTTTCTCACTCTTTCTAGTCTCTCCTTCTCACAGGGGCGTAAAACAAGCCCACCTTCTTACACACGTCACATACTGTCCTCGCCCAGCAGAGAGGTAGCAGCATGGCTAACGTTAGCTGAAGCAGGTGGTACAAGCGGAGCGGTGCGAGTGACAATACAAGAGAAGATGCGAAACTGATCACAAATGGAGGAAGAACAATTAATGCCCAAAAAAAAACAGCACGGGGTCCATCATCTGGCGGTAGTTTGGCTTCAAGCGGGACGATATTCAGCAGTAATATGCAAAGTATGCAGCAGAAGCGTTGCTACAAAAGGTAGCAGCCAACGTTCCCTCTAAGGTGCGCGCCTGCGCAATTGCGCACTGCACAAGCGTCCTCGGCGCACAGCAAATATATGCCGTGCACCAAATCAAATCCCATCTGAATTCTAAACAAAATAAACTAATTTATTCTGTGTAATTCTGCAATGCAACTCTGAGTGACCGTGACAACAAGCGGCCCTAACGGTGTTCGTCAACACCGTTCAATTATTGCAACGCCTATCGAGATGCTTCGAGGACAGGAATTATATCGATCACTTTATTGAGCAAAACTGTTTATATTCGGCCATAACCACACCAAAAACATGAGTAAAAAAACTTCTATCTCGAAAAACTAGTCATTTTCTGCCGTACAAACCAGGCCAAAACCAACTTGTCATCTGTCACCAACAGAGGTGGGTAGTAACACGCTACATTTACTCCGTTACATCTACTTGAGTAACTTTTGGGATAAATTGTACTTCTAAGAGTAGTTTTAATGCAACTTACTTTTACTTTTACTTGAGTATATTTATAGAGAAGAAACGCTACTTTTACTCCGCTACTTTTATCTACATTCAGCTCGCTACTCGCTACTAATTTTTATCGATCTGTTAATGCACGCTTTGTTTGTTTTGGTCTGTCAGACAGACCTTCAAAGTGCCTGCGTTACTGGTGACGTTTCACTCCGTTCCACCAATAAAATGCAGTCACTAGTGACGTTTGACTCCGTTCCACCAATCAGATGCAGTCACTGGTGACGTTGGACCAATCAAACAGAGCCAGGCGGTCACATGACCTGACTTAAACAAGTTGGAAAACTTATTGGGGTGTTACCATTTAGTGGTCAATTGTACGGAATATGTACTGTACTGTGCAATCTACTAATACAAGTTTCAATCAATCAATCAAAAGTGTGAAGGAAAAAAGACACTTTTTTATTTCAAACATACATCCCGTCACAAGCCTAAAGACTGACTGCACAGTTCCTGTCTTCACAATAAAAGTGCCGCTCCATCGCGCCTGCGCTTTCAAAACAAGAGTCTCCGAAAGCCAGCGCAAACAAGCTAGCAAGCTACGGAGTTTGCCGCCAATGTTTTTCTTGTAAAGTGTGTGAAAACGAATATGGAAGCTGGACAAATAAGATACCAAAAACCAACCACTTTCATGTGGTATTAGACAGAAAGGAGGAACTTTTTTTCTCCTGCATTTGAAAATGTGGACGTTAAGCACTGCTGTCTGATTACAATCAATGCAAGTCATCAGAATCAGGTAATACACCAACTTATATTCTTGTCAACATGAAAGAAAGGAATCTATATGTGTTAAACATGCATGTATATTCATTAAAACACCTTTAACATGTAAACAAAAACGGCAAAATAAATAAATATAAATGATATACTGTATATATCAATGTATGTGTATATATGTATGTATGTATATATATATATATATATATATATATATATATATATATATATATATATATATATATATATATATATATATATATATATATATGATATGTGTGTGTATGTTACTCATCAGTTACTCAGTACTTGAGTTGTTTTTTCACAACATACTTTTTACTTTTACTCAAGTAAATATTTGGGTGACTACTCATTACTTTTACTTGAGTAATAAATCTCTAAAGTAACAGTACTCTTACTTGAGTACAATTTCTGGCTACTCTACCCACCTCTGGTCACCAACACGCATAGCACTAAGCCACTGGTGCGTTCATGGCCACACAAAAAGTCGGACAACTCAAACACCACACAAAGTTACACTATGACTCCTCAGTCATACGTGTGCTTATTCTACTGTCATTTATTATTAATGTTAATTTATTTGTATTAATCATGGAATACACACGCACATTCAATATACAAACATACATATACACATACTGTACATATACACTCACATATACACATTTTGTACATATACAAGTACATATGCATACGTACACTCATGCACATAATCACGTTTCTGTCAGGCTTGTCCCTGACAGTTTGACTGTGTTTTAGTTTTTCCTCTGCGTTTGTCTTAGTTTTCTGTCAGCGCTTTTATTTTGTCTTCATTTCCTGATTGTCTCCCTGAGTGCTGCTTCCCCTCAGCTGTGGCTGATTGGCACATGGCCACACCTGGTGTCAATCAGCCAGCTGCTATTTAAACCTGCCTTCCCCTCCAGTCAGTGCTGGATTATTGTCATTGTCGTTCCTACCTGTCATTGTCACTAATACTTGTTGTCACTACTACCTGTCATAATACTTGTCGTTGTAGCTCTGTCTACTTTTGTTCACTCTGCTCTTGTCATAGTTCCTTCGTGTCACAGTAAGTGTTTTTGTTTCTTGTCGACAGTTAGCCTTTGTGCTATTTTAGTTCATAGCCAAGTTTGTTCTCCGCCTTGTGCGCGCCTTTTGTTTGTACCCTTTTGTTTTGTTTTTTTGCCATGGTGTTAAATTAAATCATGTTTTCTTGTACCAAGCCTGCCGCCATCTCTGCATCTTGGGGTTCGCCACCAACAAACTCTGACAGTTTCATCAAACATATATTAACGTTGTTGCCCTAGGGCAGGTGTCGGCAACCCAAAATGTTGAAAGAGCCATATTGGACCAAAAATACAAAAACAAATCTGTCTGGAGCCACAACAAATTAAAAGCCATATTACATACAGATAGTGTGTCATGAGATATACATTGAATTAAGAGGACTTAAAGGAAACTACATGAGCTCAAATATACCTACAAACGAGGCATAATGATGCAATATGTACATATAGCTAGCCTAAATAGCATGTTAGCATCGATTAGCTTGCAGTCTTGCAGTGACCAAATATGTCTGATTAGCACTCCACACAAGTCAATAACATCAACAAAACTCACCTTTGTGCATTCATGCACAACGTTAAAAGTGTGGTGGACAAAATGAGACAGAAAAAGAAGTGGCATAAAACACGTCCTCAAAAGTCGGAGAAAGTTATACATGTAAACAAGCTACGGTGAGTTCAAGGACCGCCAAAATTAGTAGGACAAAACGGCGCTCGCCAAATACTTGAGTCAGTGAAGCATGTTTAATATAAACAGTGTGCTTTATAACAATTAGGGAGGTTTGTGTCATGTTTGTCCTCCTACAGAAACCATATTAAAACAAAAAATATATTTTTTTCCCCTCATCTTTTTCCATTTTTCATACATTTTTGAAAAAGCTCCAGAGAGCCACTAGGGCGGTGCTAGAGCCGCGGGTTGCTGACCCCTGCCCTAGAGTAAACTGGGTATAACACATGGCACACGAACAAAGCTTAACCTATTGTTACTATAACAATCTACAAGGTTAATGTAGGTTGCTTCTCTTTCTCCCCCTCCATTTTTCTGCATTCTTTCGTATCTCAAGTTATCATTACGTATATGTATTGTTGCATTTGAACAAGTGTATTGTTGATAATAAAGGTATTGTTCATTATCAATAGCGCTATTTCTATTGGTATTTGTATTGCTCCATTTGCAGTGTAATAATGCTCATTGTCATTTCTGTATTTTTTATTTTCGCTAACTGCTTATTTGCTATTACTTTTACCATCATATTTGTACATGTCGTATTTGCTGATGTTGCTCTATTGTTGTTGTTGTGTTTGCTGTTGTTATTTTTGTCTCTCTGTCTAATCCCCCCTCTTGTCCTCACAATTTCCCCCTCTGTCTTCCTTTTTTTCTCTTTCTATCCCCTCCTGCTCCGGCCCGGCTGCAACAAATGATTATATAAATACATTTAATAAAGTCAAATACAAATAAGGCAACAAGAGAAGTATCCTACACTTCTCTTTTGTAAAGTAAATCTGAACAGCCGACATGGGCATCTACATCAACTATATGATTTGACTGAGAAGCTGGACAGGACAAAAAAAATTAAAATAAAAAAAATCATGGAATGCTGTTACTAGAATTACAGGAATGCACACTTCATCCTATGCTTACATTTCATTGTGCAACATGAGAATGTTTAAGGGCAACTAAATGTGATCTTTGAAAGGGGTACACATGATTTCCAAAGCAGGACCCCCACCCAGACATATTGTACAACACTAATCCATAGCTTATGAAAAACAATATTTTTTTTATTTTCATTACAAGTGGGCCAAATCACTAATATTACAAAGTAATCTCATGAAAATGACTCCTCTCATTTGAGTGTTATTATAAAAGATTGTTTTGAGACAGGTGTGCTGCTGGTATTGCCACGTGTGATGTTGCTCACATGTGCTCCACTGAATGCTCAGGAAGTTTTTGTGTTTGCTCACACACATGAACAATTAGAGGGAACATTGGTAGCAGCACTACTAATTTGTTCTTTCATTTAAAAAGTCACCCGCGAGGGAATAAAGAGTGCTTGAAACTCCGCACGCACGTTAACATCTTCGGCCGGTGCCACACCCAAAAAAATGCCGAAACAACCTGCACTGACACAAATGAGCCTGACGTCTTCCATTTACAGATCAACACCATATGAAAAACATAGTCACAAACACAAGGAGATAACGTCCGCAGTAACTTATTACATAGCGAAGGACATGGCCCCATAAACAACATCTATGCAACATTTTGACCAGAGAACCACCACTACATGTTATGTAGACCACAAGGAAGTGTTTTCCATTTAGAAAAATAATAATAATATGACTCCTTTAATGCGCCCTATTATATGCATCAAGTGTTCATTCAAGGCTAAGGCAAAATATCCAGATATATATCGCGATATGGCCTAAAAATATTGAGATATTAATAAAAGCCAATATCACCCAGCCCTAAGGGCAGATGTCAACTTTCGGCAACCCCCCTCCCCAATATTGGCTAAACGGAAGGTGGACGGTGAGCACAGGGGATTTATAAGCCAGGGGTTCAATGCCCAGTCGTGTGCAAGTGGGTTTCTGTATAGTATCTCCAGTCGTGTCCATGTGGTGACATAAATTACGGTATTTTGAGGGGTGAAGTCGGGCTAAGTAGGACATCAATGAAGGCCTAGGTGCATACTTGCCAACCCTCCCGGATTTTCTGGGAGACTCCCAAAATTCAGCGCCTCTCTCGAAAACCTCCCGAAAATCTCCCGAAATTCAGGCGACTCAGTCTGAGTCCGCTAACCCACAATATAAACAGCGTACCTGACAATCACGTTATAACTGTAGAATGATGTAGGGCGAGTTCTTGGTTTCTTATGTGGGTTTATTGTTAGGCAGTTTCATTAATGTCCTCCCAGCGCGGCAACAACACACAACAACAGCAGTCACGTTTTTGTCTACCGTAAAGCAGTTCGTCTGCCGTAAACAGCAATGTTGTGACACTCTTAAACAGGACAATACT
The DNA here is from genome assembly GCF_033978685.3 of Nerophis lumbriciformis. NCBI lineage: Eukaryota > Metazoa > Chordata > Actinopteri > Syngnathiformes > Syngnathidae > Nerophis > Nerophis lumbriciformis. The sequence continues at coordinate 17,429,771 of NC_084574.2, forward strand.
GCCATCTAGTGCATTTGATGAAAGCACTTTTGTGCGTGCCACACAGCAATGCATCATCAGAGAGGGTGTTCAGCATGGTTAGAAAAATAGTGATAGAGAATAGAACAAGGATGGACAATTCAACCCTTAACTCAACAATGAGTAGATGAGTGTTATGTGTGTGTACATGTGTAAATAAATGAACACTGAAATTCAAGTATTTATTATATATATATATATATATACGTATATATAAATATATATAATAAAATAAATATACATTTATTGCTAGAATTCACTGAAAGTCAAGTATTTCTTATATATATATATATATATAAGAAATACTTGACTTAGTATTTCGTCAAGTATTTCTTATATATATATATATATATACTGTATATATATATATATATACATATATATATATATATATATATATAATAAAAGAAATATATATTTATAGCTAGAATTCACTCAAAGTCAAGTATTTCTTATATATATATATATATATTATATATATATATATATATATGAAATACTTGACTTAGTATTTCGTCAAGTATTTCTTATATATATATATAAATTTCGTCAAGTATTTCTTATATATATATATATATATATATACATATATATATATATATATATATATATATATATATATATATGAGAAATACTTGACTTGGTGAATTCTAGCTGTAAATATACTCCTCCCCTCTTAACCACGCCCCCCCCCTCCCCCCACCTCCCGAAATCGGAGGTCTCAAGGTTGGCAAGTATGCCTAGGTGAGAAACGCACGGCCCGCCACTGATGTGTATACAGTATATATTTTCGACGACTTCATGCACCTGGGGATAGGTTGATTGGCAACACTAAATTGGCCCTAGTGTGTGAATGTTGTCTGTCTATCTGTGTTGGCCCAGTGATGAGGTGGCGACTTGTCCAGGGTGCACCCCGCCTTCCGCCCGAATGCAGCTGAGATAGGCTCCAGCACCCCCCGCAACCCCGAAAGGGACAAGCGGTAGAAAAATGGATGGATGATGGATGGATGGACTGTGTCAAGCTCATTTGGTGTGTTTTTCTTCCCATCACATCGTGGTAACATTAGTATTTTGTCGCAGTTAAACGCTGTCTCTTTACTGTTCTTTACGCCGTGTTTCCTAGGTAATAAAAAATATTAGTCGTGTTCAAGTCGCAAGCAACAACGAGTCGGTGGCATGTTGTGCAGCTCACCGTTGTTTGGTCGGGGTGACTTTTTAAATCCAAAGCCAAACAAAGGAGTTCTTCTTCCCTCTTTTTTGGCACCAATTCCTCTTCAGGATTTTTTGGCTTAGCTTCCATTGTGCTCTCTAAAATGTTATTTCATACAATAGACATTTTTATGTCATACAATGATATAAATCGTTAAATCGCACATTATCTGCGAGCATGATTTCTGCTAAGGTTGCCTCGTACAGATCAACAAACATCTGGGATGCGGTTAGACTTAATACACTTAAGAGAAAATACAGCGAAATGTAAATATTGATCCTCTTTAGCAACTTTTAGTCGAACAACAAATAAGGGCATTTCCTACGTCTGCGGTAATAATTGTCATGATACATCCTTTTTATTACATTTTGCAGATGACCTCAGAGTGTGTTGGTCTTTAGCAAAGCAAATATTTCCCCTCAAATGTGTATTCACTTTAGTTTTACATGGGAGGAAGTGATGACACTTTGATTACCAACATGGGTGTGGCAGGAAGGAACTGACTCAGTCTCAAACAAATCCTTCTGATCTATAGTACATCATTACCATCAAACCTGACACTTGAAAAATAATCATTTTTGTTTCCGTGTACATACATACATACATACACATATATGTATATATACATATACACACACACATAGTATATACATGTATATATGTATATATTTTAATATATACATGTATATATACAGTGTATATATACATGTATATATACAGTGTATATATACAATATATACATGTATATATGCATATATATATACACACATATACATATATACTTACTTATATTCTATATATATACATATGTATACATATATACACAAATAAATGTATATATATATATATATATATATATATATATTTGAACACACCTCATTCAATGGGTTTTCTTTATTTTCATGACTATTTACATTGTTGATTGTCACTGAAGGCATCGCAACTATGTGGAGTTATGTACTTAACAAAAAAAGATGAAATAACTGAAAACATGTTTTATATTCTAGTTTCTTCAAAGTAGCCACCCTTTGCTCTGATTACTGTTTTGCACACTCTTGGCATTCTCTCGATGAGCTTCAAGAGGTAGTCACCTGGAAGGGTTTTCACTTCACAGATGTCATAGTTGTGATGCCTTCAGTGACAATCGACAATGTAAATAGTCATGAAAATAAAGAAAAACGCATTGAATGAGAAGGTGTGTCCAAACTTTTGGCCTGTACTGCATATAAAATTTAAATACAAAGTAAGATTTTCATTGTACAGCAAACTGTCTGTTTAACTTTGCATATGACAATAAACAATCTTGAATCTTGAAATAAGTATATATATAAATATATATGTGTATATTGACGGTAGGCATGGTGTTCCTGGGATTAAAGGCCTCAGCTTTTCTCCTCCAAACATATTGCTGGGTATTGTGGCCAAACAGCTCAATGTTTGTTTCATCTGACATCACATACGACCTTCTGGAGGAAAGTTCTGTGGTCAGATGAAACAAAAATTGAGCTGTTTGGCCACAATACCCAGCAATATGTTTGGAGGAAAATAGGAGAAGCCTTTAATCCCAGGAACACCATTCCTACCGTCAAGCATGGTGGTGGTAGTATTATGCCCTGGGCCTGTTTTGCTGCTAATGGGACTGGTGCTTTACAGAGAGTAAACGGGAAAATGAAAAAGGAGGATTACCTCAAAATTCTTCAGGACAACCTAAAATCATCAGCCCGGAGGTTGGGTCTTGGGCGCAGTTGGGTGTTCCAACAGGACAATGACCCCAAACACACGTCAAAAGTGGTAAAGGAATGGCTAAATCAGGCTAGAATTAAGGTTTTAGGATGGCCTTCCCAGAGTCCTGACTTAAACGTGTGGACAATGCTGAAGAAACAAGTCCATGTCAGAAAACCAACAAATTTAGCTGAACTGCACCAATTTTGTCAAGAGAAGTGGTCAAAAATTCAACCAGAAGCTTGTGGATGGCTACCAAAAACGCCTATTGCAGTGAAACTTGCCAAGGGACATGTAAGCAAATATTAACATTGCTGTATGTATACTTTTGACCCAGCAGATTTGCTCACATTTTCAGTAGACCCATAATAAATTCATAAAAGAACCAAACTTCATGAATGTTTTTTGTGACCAACAAGTATGTGCTCCAATCACTCTATCACAAAAAAGTAAGAGTTGTAGAAATTAATGGAAACTCCAGACATTATGTTCTTTACTCTTGTATGTCAACTTTTGATCGTGACTATATATATATATATATATATATTTATATGTTACGCTACTTAATATGTCCTTGTGGAAACGCATTCGGTACACCTCCGCATCGAACCCCCGTACCGAAACGGTTCAATACAAATACACGTACCGTTACACCCCTAATATATATATATATATATATATATATATATATATATATATATATATATATATATATATATATATATATATATACATACATACATACATACATACATACATATATATATATATATATATACATACATACATACATACATACATACATACATATATATATATATATATATATATATATATATATATATATATATATATATATATATATATATATATATATATGCCCTGCGATGAGGTGGCGACTTGTCCAGGGTGTACCCCGCCTTCCGCCTGATTGTAGCTGAGATAGGCTCCAGCGCCCCCCGCGACCCCGAAGGGAATAAGCGGTAGAAAATGGATGGATGGATATATATATATATATATATATATATATATATATATATATATGCCCTGCGATGAGGTGGCGACTTGTCCAGGGTGTACCCCGCCTTCCGCCCGATTGTAGCTGAGATAGGCTCCAGCGCCCCCCGCGACCCCGAAGGGAATAAGCGGTAGAAAATGAATGGATGGATATATATATATATATATATATATATATATATGTATATATATATATATGTATATATATATATATATATATACATACATACATACATACATACATATATAATTTCCGCAACAACAACTTTCCTCCTTCTTCGCCAATCCCCTTATAGGCGTGCTACGTTCACAACAATGGGAATTCTGAATATCACTCACTCAAGAACACAACATGAACTTCAGCAGGTCGTTACACTACGTTCAGGGTTAAGAAGGGGTTAAAAACAAAACAAATTGTGCGTGCAGCAGCATTCGTGAGGGAGGGGCAGAGACAGAGAGAGCAAGAGAGTCATGATAAACGCACATGCGTCGCCAGGCTCTGCTTTTTATCCATAGAGATTTAATTTTTTATTATCTATAGCAGGGGTGTCAAAAGTGTGCCCCGGAGGCCATTTGCGGCCACAGCTAATGTTTTGAAGGCCCACGGCACATTCTTAAAATACTATTAAAATAAACAAAAACATAACAAAAGTGAAATAAAAAAAGCTTAAAGGTTAAATGTAATTTAGACTAATAAAACAAAGCTGTTTTTTTTTCTTTCAAACTGTCATTGCTCAAAACATAATATTGAATCAAAATCAATGTTATTATGAAATATTGACCTATCCAAGGTTCTGATTACTTCACATCAAATATTCCACTAAGAAAAATATTTTTGGTGGAAGATTTTGCAAATTTGGTGAATAAATAACCCCAAAATGTATATTTTGTTGTTTTCTTACTGTACCGAAAATGAACCGAACCGTGACCTCTAAACCGAGGTACGTACTGAACCGAAATTTTTGTGTACCATTACACCCCTAATATATATATATATATATATATATATATATATATATATATATCTCAATCATGTTTATACACAACCAACAAGCAGGAGTGTGTGTGTGTGACTGTATGACAGCATGTTGACACATCTGACTTGTATGTATGCACTGTCCCTGCCTTCCTTGTGAATCACCTGTTTGTGTTTGGGATATATTTGTCATGTGTCAGTCCCCTGATAGCAATGGCATTGTTTTGAGAAACAACATGTCACCAAGTGTCATCCCTTCAGGGGGGAAAATGTTTCTTCTCCAACAATGAAGGGATGATGTGTACTTCCACGCCCATATAAAGTTGCATAAATAATTATACGCCCACTCACTCCTAAATACAAAATCTTACTTAAAGATTTCAGAAAAATGTATTAAACAGACATTTGGACCAAAATGTGGCATTTCTCTTTCTTTCTTTCTTTAGTTTATTTCGAACATGAACACACTTACATCATAATACGTCACACAATTTCATATCATTTCATTTTACATCATGCCCGAAAAGGAGTAGGAAGAAGCAAAGCTTATTTAATCCTACCCCTTTCCCACTTCAAAGCGTTTACAAATATATAGAATCATCTACTGACCTTTTTATATAATAAAATAACATCTATGAATTAGTATACAACAGTTTTGTAATATGTAATTAATTAATTAATTCAGTCATTATTAACATACTGAGATGAAGAATATCTTATTTCCAATAAGGTTGAAAGTATTTCTCATAATTCTTCTTCTTTGTACTCTGTAAGCACTATTATTTTGAACAACCTCTTAAACTGGATCATATGAGTACAATTTTTAACTTCTTTACTTAATCCATTCCATCATTTTATTCCACACACTGATATGCTAAAAGTTCTAAGTGCTGTACGTGCATATAAATGTTTTAAATTATTTTTTCCTCTAAGGTTATATTTCTCCTCTTTAGTTGAGAAGAATTGTTGTACATTCTTTGGTAGCAGGTTATAGTTTGCTTTGTACATCATTTTAGCTGTTTGCAATTTTACCAAATCACCGAACTTTAATATTTTTGACTTAATAAATAAAGGGTTTGTATGTTCTCTATATCCAACATTATGTTTTATTCTAACTGATCTTTTTTGTAACACGGTTAGCGAATGTAGCGCACATTTGTAGTTATTTCCCCATATTTCTGCACAATAACTCAGATATGGTAACACTAGCAAGCAGTAGAGAATTTGTTTTTACCCTTTCTATGTCTACTCTGTCTATTTGTATTTGTGTATGATGCTCTTTTCTACTATTGCCAAATAGCATTATTTTAGTTTTACTGAGATTCAAAGATAGTCTGTTTTTGTCAAACCATCTTTTTAATTTGTTCATTTCTTCTGTTATTATTTGTATTATCTTCTGTGTGCTCTCTCCTGAACAGAAAGCAGTTGTGTCGTCCACAAATAAAACCAACTTTAAGTCCTTTGTAACCTTACAAATGTCGTTTATATAAAGATTGAACAATCCTGGTCCCAGTATTGATCCCTGGGGTACACCACAGCATATATCTAGCCGTGTTGACATATTTTCACCCATCTTCACATATTGCTTCCTGTTGGTTAAATAACTTCTTACCCAATTCAATACCAGACCTCTGATGCCACATCGTTCTAATTTTCGTATTAAAATATCATGATTAATTGTGTCAAATGCTTTTGTTAAGTCCAAGAATACTGCTGCCGCACATTCTTTACCATCTATTGCATTGGTCATTTCCTCTGTTATTTTGATTAATGCTATTGATGTTGAGATATTTGCTCGGAATCCATATTGGTTCTCCACAAGTGTCCCACTTTTGTTAATAAATAAATCTAATCGACTATTGAATAATTTTTACATGATTTTGGAGAATTGTGGAAGTATTGAAACTGGTCTGTAGTTAGTAAACTGGTGTACGTCTCCATTCTTATAAATTGGTACGACTTTTGCAATTTTCATTATGTCAGGAAATTTGCCGGTTAAAAATGATACATTGGTGATATATGTCAGTATATCATATATATATGTTTTTGGACCAATTTTCCGCTATTTCTCGGTCAGATTTCACTAAAAAAACTCAAATGTGCTTTCAAGGAGCACAAGCTACCTAATATATTAATAAACATGTAGAAATGCTTCATATCTCAACACCAGCAAGACCAGAGAGATCATCGTCGACTTCAGGAGGAGCAGCACCGACCCTGCCCCCCTCTACATCAACGGCGAGCGTGTAGAGAGGGTCCACACCTTCAGGTACCTTGGAGTCCACATCTCTAATGACTTCTCCTGGACAGTCAACACCACATCAATCATCAAGAAGGCTCAGCAGCGGCTACACTTCCTTAGAGTCCTCGGGAAGTACAACCTGAAGCCTGACCTGCTGCTGACCTTCTACCGCTCGTCCATCGAGAGCCTGCTGACCTACTGTATTACGGTATGGTACGGCAGCTGCACTGCAGCAGACAGGGAGAGGCTGCAAAGAGTGGTCAAGACGGCTCAGAAGATCATCGGCCGCCCTCTCCCCTCTCTGACGGACATCTACACCTCCCGCTGCCTCAACAGAGCCAGTGCCATCATCAAGGACAGCACCCACCCTAGCTCTGACCTGTTCCACCTGCTGCCCTCTGGGAAGCGCTACAGGTGCATTAAAACCAAAACAAACAGGCTAAAGAACAGCTTCTTCCCCAGGGCCATAACCATCCTGAATGGACTGCCCCATTGTCCCTCATAACTGCCTTCTCTTCGGTGCAATAACCCATTCCACCAACCACCCTGTTTTTGTTTTGTTTTTTTTCATGTATATATTCATTTCACACCATATTCATTGCACTTCTACATTTTTTATTTTTATATATATTTGCACATTGTTTTTCTAGCATGCACACATCGCACTGTATGGAATGGCCTCAATCTCGTTACCTTGCGTAATGACAATAAAGCTGATTCTGATTCTGATTCTGATATCTGTTTTTCTGTTATGTTGTCAGTCACATGATAATGCTTAACGAACAACACTAAGCATTATGTGTCACATTCTCGCCCTCAAGATGATGCTATTCCTGTTCCTAAGGGCCATTTTCGGCATGGCTGAGTACCCGCCTTGACGTCCGCAGGCACCAACCTTTTCCCTAAGGGCTTTGGATGACTCAGACCCCTAGAGCTGTTTCCAACTGGGAAGAGTGAGGTTTTTTTTTTTCCCGTATCTTAACTTCATTCTCTAGAGGTGCAGGGTTTCAGTACATCACAACCGCTGCTTTTGCAGCCTCCTTCCGCCCTCATAGGTTGGGTAGCTGCCATTTTTCTGCCGGGGTATGTGCATTAGGTGTGGGAATGGCGAGGACTACTGTAGGTGTGACTTAATTTTAGCTTTAAGTTGGCGGTGTGAGTTGGGTTGAGAGAGGATATGCGGCGCTCTATATTGAGACTTGGATCATAATGTGCATATAGTCTCTGCTGTACCTGTTTTAAGATGACGCCAACGGTGGAGAGTGACAATAATGCAGCCAGAGCCCGCACACGTGCATAAGCATACCAATATCAAGTGAGGTGAGTATGTGCCCGCTGGTTTCCTGGTAAAAAACAACATACTCATCTTATCTTATGTTTTTTTCTGCATGTAAAACACTCCCCTGTGGGCTACATCAGTGTTTTTCAACCACTGTGCCGCAGCACACTAGTGCACCGTGAGATATTGTTTGGTGTGCCGTGGGAGATTATGTAATTTCACCGAATTGGGTTAAAAAATATTTTTGGCAAACCAGTAATTATAATAATAAATGTGCCGTTGTTGAGTGTCTGTGCTGTCGAAAAATCGGCAGAGTAACCGTGTAGTACTCTTCCATATCAGTAGGTGGCAGCAGATGCTTTGGAGATGTCGGGAATAACAATATGAAGACGACAGCGGGAGGCAGTGTGCAGGTAAAAAGGTATCTAAAGCTTAAACCAAAAATAGACAAAAAGCGAGTGACGCTAAGAAAAGGCATTGAAGTTTAGGGATGGCTATGCAGAACGAAACTAAAACTGAACTGGCTGCAAAGGAAACAAAAACAGAATGCTGGACGACAGCAAAGACTTACAGCGTGTGGAGCAGACGCCGTCCACAAAGTACATCCGTACATGACATGACAATCAACAACAAAATAGGAGCTCAGGGCAAGAACTAAAACACTATACACAGGAAAACAGCAAAAAAGTCAAAATAACTCACGGCGTGATGTGACAGGTGGTGACAGTACACCTACTTTGAGACAAGAGCTATAGTGATGCATGCTTGGTTGTGATTTATAGTCATATCCAACAATTGCGAGAAAGACTTTTTACTGTCAATATCCGGATTTTTTCAATGAAAAAAATGTGCCTTGGCTCAGAAAAGGTTGAAAAACACTGGTCTACATAACATGTAATGTTGGTCAACATATTGCATAGATTATTTTTTACAGAACATCCTTTAGTCGCTTTCTGACCGTCTCGTCAGGATGTGCCGTTTTGAGGGCGATCTTATCTACGTGCCTCCACTTTAACACCGTCCTGTGCCCGCCATTTTTGTTGTAGTTTTTAGCGCTTCCGTAGAGAATCCACTGACAGGTTGAACTATATGATAATATAAGCCCCACTATTCTACAAAACCCAAAACCAGTGAACTTGGCACGTTGTGTAAATGGTAAATAAAAACAGAATACAATGATTTGCAAATGCTTTCCAACTTATATTCAATTGAATAGACTGCAAAGACAAGATACTTAATGTTCAAACTTTGTTATTTTTTGCAAATATTAGCTCATTTGGAATTTAATGCATGCAACATGTTTTAAAAATAGCTGGCACAAGTGGCAAAAAAGACTGAGAAAGTTGAGGAATGCTCATCAAACACTTATTTGGAACATCCCACAGGTGAACAGGCTAATTGGTAACAGGTGGGTGCCGTGATTGGGTATAAAAGCAGATTCCATGAAATGCTCAGTCATTCACAAACAAACATTTGTGAACAAATGCGTGAGCAAATTGTCGAACAGTTTAAGAACAACATTTGTCATCGAGCTATTGAAAGGAATTTAGGAATTTCACCATCAACGGTCTGTAATATCAAAAGGTTCAGAGAATCTGGAGAAATCACTGCACGTAAGCGATGATACTACGGACCTTCGATCCCTCAGGCGGTACTGCATCAAAAAGTGACATCAGTGTGTAAAGGATATCACCACATGGGCTCATGAATACTTCAGAAAACCACTGTCAGTAACTACACTGCAAAAAGTCAGTGTTCAAAAACAAGTAAACAAACTACAAAAATTAGGGGTATTTTATTTGAACTAAGCAAAATTCTCTGCCAATAGAACAAGAAAATTCGGCTTGTCAAGACTTTCCAAAACAAGTCAAATTAGCTAACCTCAATGAACCCAAAAATACCTTAAAATAAGTATATTCTCACTAATAACAACTGCACTTTTCTTGGTAGAAAAAAAAAGAGACCTTTTTGCTCAATATGTTGAAAAATATTCTTAAATTAAGTAAATTATAGTGTCATTATCTTGACATAATGATCATGATTTTTTTTTTTCATGCTTGAAGTAAGAAATTATTACTTTAAAAAAGTTGTTTTATACTTGTGAGTGTTGATGACACAGCTTTGCAACAGTTGATATTCTAGTTTCAAGCATGTTTTACTCAATATAGGTCATAAAATCTCAGCAACAAGCTGTAATATCTTACAGAAAACATTTAGGACCAAAACCCTTAAAACAAGTAAAACACTAACATAAAATTCGCTTAGTGAGAAGAATTATCTTATCAGACAGAAAATAAGCAAATATCACCCTTATTTGAGATGTTTAATCTTACTTAGATTTCAGTTTTTGCAGTGTACAGTTCGTCGCTACATCAGCAAGTGCAAGTTAAAACTCTACTATGCAAAGCGAAAGCCATTTATCAACAACACCCAGAAACGCCGCCGGCTTCGCTGGGCCTGAGCTCATCTAAGATGGACTTATGCAAAGTGGAGAAGTGTTCTGTGGTCTGACGAGTCCACATTTCCAAATTGTTTTTGGAAACTGTGGACGTCATGTCCTCTGTTATAGGCGCAAAGTTCAAAAGCCAGCATCTGTGATGGTATGGGGGTGTATTAGTGCCCAAGGCATGGGTAACTTACACGTCTGTGAAGGCACCATTAATGCTGAAAGGTACATACAGGTTTTGGAACAACATATGCTGCCATCTAAGCACCGTCTTTTTCATGGACGCCCCTGCTTATTTCAGCAAGACAAAGCCAAACCACATTCAGCACGTGTTACAACAACGTGGCTTCGTAAAAAAAAAAAGAGTGTGGGTACTTTTTTGGCCCGCCTACAGTCCAGACCTGTCCCCCATCGAAAATGTGTGGCGCATTATGAAGCGTAAAATACGACAGCGGAGACCCCAGACTGTTGAACGACTGAAGCTCTACATAAAACAAGAATGGGAAAGAATTCCACTTTCAAAGCTTCAACAATTAGTTTCCTCAGTTCCCAATCGTTTATTGAGTGTTAAAAGAAAAGGTGATGTAACACAGTGGTGAACATGCCCTTTCCCAACTACTTTGGCACGTGTTGCAGCCATGAAATTCTAAGTTAATTATTATTTGCAAAAAAAAAAAAAAAAGTTTATGAGTTTGAACATCAAATATCTTGTCTTTGTAGTGCATTCAACTGAATATGGGTTGAAAAGGATTTGCAAATCATTGTATTCCGTTTATATTTACATCTAACACAATTTCCCAACTCATATGGAAACGGGGTTTGTAGAAAAGTACTGAAAAGTACCAAAAAGTATCGAAATAATTTTGGTACCGGTACCAAAATATTGGTATCGGGACAACACTAGCCCAATGTAACTAGGCCAAATACCACAAATAGCATGTCACATGGCATCCATCAGAGAAAGTAACCCTCACTTAGTCAGCTTCACCTTGTCTGTCTGATGCACAGATGCCAGTGACATCACGCCAGGGTGCACTGTGAGACACCCTACTGCTGGCGTCATACTTAAATATGCATTATGCATGTGCACTCTCACGTGTACGACAAGCACATGGGGGAGCCTCTTAATTCTAATCGGGAGTCATGGTGTCGGCTGATGATTGCGTCGAAATAAACTACGTCAGGCAGTGTGACGTTTTCTGTCTGAGCGTGTTAGTGTGAGTGTGTATTGACATGCACTGCACACAGAGGAAATAGTTCAACCCCAGGTTGCTATAAGGGAAAAATAGACTATATTTTAGGCCGATTCAGTCAACAATAATTTACAAAAGGTGTTTTTTGTGCAGAAATAGACAAGGCTAATGCGCTAATGAGCACACAAACACACAAAGCCAAAGGATGTAAGTGGTGACTAATCCTTTGTCATAAGATTGACGTGCACAGATCCTAAAGATTCTCTCGCAGCTGACCAATTAGGAGGATGTTGTTTAGTAATTAGGATGGAAGGCTACCACCCCTTTCTTGCCCGAATTCACTTCATATACAACGGGATCAGTGGTGGGCCGTGCGTTTCCCACCTAGGCCTTCAGTGATGTCCGCCTTCAATGATTACCTCTCAAAATACCATCATTGATGTCACTACATGACCATTGCTGGAGAAATACTATACAGAAACACATTTACGCACTACTGTGCATTGAAACACATCAACAGTGTACAAAACGGGTTATTTTCTGGCGCATTTAAAAATCAATAAACCCGCAACAGCAATCACAACATATCTTATGTGGTACTGTCAAAATTTAAATTGCAATAAACATATTAAAAACCTCTAAAGGCCTTAGTTGTCCACATGTGTGGACAGCACCTTTTAGCTCTTATTTCCAAAATTCATCAAATGCATTAGAGTCTGGAATCTTCCATCTCTCCCTAGCATGGCCCAAAACCGGTCAACCTTTGCTTCCTGAGGAAGATCTTCAGTGCCAAGCACTTGGTAGTCCACAACTTCTTCCTGGAGGCTATCCAGGTCCAATCGCAGCTGCGGCTTGGAACTTACAAGCTGTTATGAGAGTAGCGTGTGTGTGTGGCCCTTTAATAAGTGAGCATGTGAGGTGAGTGACGTCAGTGAGTGTGTGGGCGAGAGAAGAGAGGGAGCGGTAGCGTGAGTGCGGGCGGGACTAGTTTGTTTTGTGTTGGATTGGCTGTGTGCAAGCAATCAATAAAGCAAGATTTGCAACTAATCGCCGGACTCAGGCAGGAAAGGTGCAACAAAGCGTATTTCTTCATCTTACTCGTCGTCGGCGTCGCCATGGCTGTATCTTCCTCGTTCTTCTGCTTCGTCTCCTTGTTGTGTGCGCAGTTGTGCACTGCACTCTCTAAAAGCCATATATGTTATTGATGTTAAAGATGGCAGTATTGTCCTATTTAAGAGTGTCACAACATTGCTATTTACGGCAGACGGACTGCTTTACGGTTTGTGTGTTGTTACCGCGCTGGGAGGACTTTAATGAAACTGCCTAACAATAAACCCACATAAGAAACCAAGAACTCGCCCTCGATCATTTTACAGTTATAATGTGATTGGGCAGACACACTGTTTATATCGTGGGAAAGCGGACTCAGGCCACGCCCCCTCCAGCTCCGCCTGAATTTCGGGAGATTTTCGGGAGAAAATTTGTCCCGGAGAGGCGCTGAATTTCAGGAGTCTCCCGGGAAATCCGGGAGGGTTGGCAAGTATGACACTCATACTGCCATCTGTTGGTGTCAGAAGAGTACAACATACAATGGAATTTGGAAAAAAAAAAGTGTAAAAATAAAAATTAGCATGTCACTACACATGAAGTACACATTTGTGTACTTATGGACTAAGTACATAATATCAAACGATAATTTTTAGTTTTTATTCTAATTAGGTTCCAATAAGCCCAAATAGCAAAGAGAAATAAAAAAAACATGTAAACAAACAGCTTGGGCCTTAAGAGGTTAAACGTGAAAAAATAAAGAAATAACATATCTGAAGTCACAATCTGTAGAACCCATTAGAGCTTCCGGGGTTGGCCGACATCGACTCACAAGATGTAGTTTCTCTTTAAATGTCTTTCTTGAAAATGGCCTTGCAAATATATGTGTTGTCTTGTCTAATCGTAAAAGATGCAGACAAAGCGTGTTGGCTGACTTAAATAATGATAAATGATAAATGGGTTATACTTGTATAGCATTTTTCTACCTTTGCTTACATGTCCCTTGGCAAGTTTCACTGCAATAAGGCACTTTTGGTAGCCATCCACAAGCTTCTGGTTGAATTTTTGAGTTGAGCTAAATTTGTTGGTTTTCTGACACGCACTTGTTTCTTCAGCATTGTCCACACGTTTAAATTAAGACTTTGGGAAGGCCATTCTTAAAGTTTACTCCACAAAGTGCTCATCACAAACATCCCACTGCTGGCTAAACGGGGAGTGGAGGAGGGCGTGGTCAGCGCGCCTCCTGCAGGAATGGGGTGTGTATGGCCCGGCCTCAAAGCCGGCGGCAGGTGAGTAGATTGCCCAGCTGGGCCTGATTATCTAATCACCTGTCGCCCTTATTAGCAGCAGCCGGACCGAGACATGGGGGTGGGAGTTGGAGTTGGAGCCAAGAGCAGAGACACGCCGGACTGAAAAATGTGAATATATATTGCTGGAAAGCAAACCATACTTGTGTATGACAAATAAAAGACTTGCTCCAACCTGTATACCGGGCTCGAGAAGATCTGTCGGCACCAGGAGAGCCCTCACAGCAGAGACACTTTCACACGGGGCTACTGCGCATGCGGCATGCTGGGTAATGGAGTTCTTATGTTACCTAGCTCATAACATCACAATATATATCTGCCTTAGGCCATCAAGAAGGCCTTACTAACAACAACTCGTGATCTGATTGGCTATCGCAACTGTCTATCAACTGTATGTCCCCGTTCACTTACAATGCACAGACGCCTGCATTGTTGATTCTGAAGGCTTCGGGCAGATTTGGTACAGCATGGCAACATAAGCTAGCTGAATTCTGATTGGATAAAAACTCTATAAACCTAAAAACAACAGCGCTGGAAGGAGCATAATATGACATGAAGAGAATATGAATACTTTTTAGATATTTAGGGAAAGTAAATAAAAAATTACTTTTATCTTTAATTATGATGATGATTTCTGGTTATGTTAGGCCAGCAGAGAAGGCCTTGCTGGCCCTGACGGCACCACCACTGAACAGGACGTATTCTCTTCATCCAATATCATCCTCAAGCTTTTCCTCTGCACAGAACGTTGTGTGCTTTTGCTGCACGGACATAAAACTGCTCCCGCCATCGGGCAGTATCCAGAGACAAGGTCGTTTGTGTTACACTCATCCGATTGGCCGTCGGAGGATGAACATGACGGTCTTGCTGGGCTAGTTGGCTCCAAAAAGTGTCTCTGGTTGTAGCCAAAACTGTAGAGGGAGTTGTGTTGATGATGATTCACGTTTTGTTTTTACCCAGAGCATATGTGATATGACAGCTCATGTTTCAATCAAGGCTCCAGAGTGAACATTTACCTTATTTAACACCACTTGGAATGACTTCACAGAGAAAATGAGCTATGAAAGGATGAGACCGGGGGCCTCGTGCACCAACAGTTGCGTGGATTTCCTACTAAAAATAGACAGACGTTCAAATCCCAAAAAGTACGTACGCAAGTAAAAATTCAAATGTATTAAATTGTGCGCATGCACCGATCCAAGCATATTCCTTTGTTACATCGCAGTAAACGTGGAACTGATCACAGGTGTCGGCTTAACATTGCACGCCTAGACCCCGCCCAGGTAACGCCCGCTTTTAAATACGCAAATCATAATGAAATCAAGAGTCAGTAGGAGGTGTTTCTTTCCGTGTTTGGAGCGATTGCCCGCGAATGGGAATAAAAAAGAAATCGTCGGGCATCGGGAAGAAGGTGGGGAAGAAGATGGATGTACAAGGAATAATAATAGTGGTAAAAGTCTTGAACTTAAGGAAAAACAAAACTCATTGTAATTGACTAAGTAAATGATATGAAGTGGAAAAGGGGTAGGATTGAATAAGCGTTGCTTATCCCTACTCCTTTTTGGACATGTAAAGAAAATGTAAACATATGATGCAACATTTTGAAACTGTATATATATACATATATGTAATATATATATATATATATACATATATGAAGTGAAGTGAATTATATTTATATAGCGCTTTTCTCTAGTGACTCAAAGCACTTTACATAGTGAAACCCAATATCTAAGTTACATTTAAACCAGTGTGGGTGGCACTGGGAGCAGGTGGGTAAAGTGTCTTGCCCAAGGACACAACAGCAGTAACTAGGATGGCGGAAGCGGGGATCGAACCTGCAACCCTCAAGTTGCTGGCACGGCCGCTCTACCAACCGAGCTATACCGCCCCATATATACAGTCGCGGTCAAAAGTTTACATACACTTGTAAAGAACATAATGTCATGGCTGTCTTGAGTTTCCAATAATTTCTACAACTCTTATTTTTTTGTGATATAGAGTGATTGGAGCACATACTTGTTGGTCACAAAAAACATTCATGAAGTTTGGTTCTTTTATGAATTCATTATAGGTCTACTGAAAATGTGAGCAAATCTGCTGGGTCAAAAGTATACATACAGCAATGTTAATATTTGCTTACATGTCCCTTGGCAAGTTTCACTGCAAAAAGGCGCTTTTGGTAGCCATCCACAAGCTTCTGGTTGAATTTTTGACCACTCCTCTTGACAAAATTGGTGGAGTTGAGCTAAATGTGTTGGTTTTCTGACACGCACTTGTTTCTTCAGCATTGTCCACACGTTTAAGTCAAGACTTTGGGAAGGCCATTCTAAAACCTTAATTCTAGCCTGGAGTACCCATTCCTTTACCACTTTTGACTTGTGTTTGTGGTCATTGTCCTGTTGGAACACCCAACTGCGCACAAGACCCAACCCTCGGCCTGATGATTTTAAGTTGTCCTGAAGAATTTGGAGGTAATCCTCCTTTTTCATTGTCCCATTTACTCTCTGTTAAGCACCAGTTCTATTGGCAGCAAAACAGGCCCAGAGCATAATACTACCACCCCCATGCTTGACGGTAGGAATGGTGTTCCTGGGATTAAAGGCTTCACCTTTTCTCCTCCAAACATATTGAGCCAAACAGCTCAATTTTTGTTTCATCTGACCACAGAACTTTCCTCTGGAAGGTCTTTATCTTTGTCCATGTGATGTCAGATGAAACAAAAATTATGTACAAAGCAAACTATAACCTGCTACCAAAGAATGTACAACAATTCTTCTCAACAAAAGAGGAGAAATACAACCATAGAAGAAAATCTAATTAAAAACATTGTATGCTCGTACAACACTTAAAACCGTTAGCATATCTGTATGTGGAATTAAATTATGGAATGGACTAACCAAAGAAATCAAACAAAGCACCAATATGATTCAGTTAAAGAGACTGTTCAAACTACAAGTGTTCACAAAGTACACAGAAGAACAATTATGATGAACATCTTGAACCCTTTCTTTTTTTCTTTATGTATTTAATATTTGTTTACTGACTATATTAATTATTAATTATTTATTTGTTCTGTTCTGTTACAGAGAACAAGGAAATGGGATAAAATTGCTATGGTATGAAAAGGGGTAGGATTAAATAAGCTCTGCTTCTTCCTACTCCTTATCGGAATTGCTGTAATGAAACAACTGGAAATATGAGGCGCATTACATTGTATCGTATGCATGTTCCAAATAAACTGAAACTGAACTCACTTTTTAGCAACCATTTTATTTCAATATACTTAGGGGACAATACTCATACTTGCCAACCTAGAGACCTCCGATTTCGGGAAGGTGGGGGATGGGGGGGCGTGGTCAGGGGAGGGGGCGTGTTTGGGGGCGTGGCTAAAAGCGGAGGAGTATATTTACAGCTAGAATTCACCAAGTCAAGTAATTCATATATATATAAGAAATAAATAAATAAATGATAAATGGGTTGTACTTGTATAGCGCTTTTCTACCTTCAAGGTACTCAAAGCGCTTTGACACTACTTCCACATTCACCCATTCACACACACATTCACACACTGATGGAGGGAGCTGCCATGCAAGGCGCTAACCAGCACCCATCAGGAGCAAGGGTGAAGTGTCTTGCTCAGGACACAACGGACATGACGAGGTTGGTACTAGGTGGGGATTGAACCAGGGACCCTCGGGTCGCGCACGGCCATTCTTCCACTGCGCCACGCCGTTCAGATGTGACGTGACGTTCAGTGAATTCTAGCTATATATATATATATATATATATATATATATATATATATATATATATATATATATATATATATATATTTATTTTATTATATATATATATATATATATATATATATATATATATATATAAAATAAATACTTGAATTTCAGTGTTCATTTATTTACACATATACACACACATAACACTCACTTAAACTTTCCACGTGCAAGATTGAATCTATTTAAAAAAGTGTAACCGAGGGTTTATAAATGTCGCCTATGCTGTATGAAACTACAAAATAACAAACACGGAGGCTCCAGTTTACATTTCATCAAATGCACTAGATGGCAGTATTGTCCTGTTTAAGAGTGTCACAACATTGCTGTTTACGGCAGACGAAGTGCTTTACGGTATACAAAAAGGTGACTGCTGTTGTTGTGTGTTGTTGCCACGCTGGGAGGACGTTAATGAAACTGCCTAACAATAAACCCATATAAGAAACCAAGAACTCGCCCTCCATCATTCTGTAGTTATAACCTGATTGGGCAGGTACGCTTTTTTATATTGTGGAGGACCTGAGTCCGCCTGAATTTCGGGAGAAAATTTGTCCCGGGAGGTTTTCGGGAGAGGCGCTGAATTTCGGGAGTCTCCCGGAAAATCCGGAAGGGTTGGCAAGTATGACAATACTATACAAAATAAAACGTGGCTATAACTGGAAGTTATAGCCACTGGAAGTTGTGTGTGTACAGCTTTTATAGCAGTAAAGAATTACGAGGCACTGAGCTGCTGTTGATTGAGGTAACCATGAACTCCATTATGCACTGTGATCCACTCCCTGTTCCATCACAATAAGGCAGTGTTTTTCAACCACTGTCATGAGAGATTACGTAATTTCACCTAATTGCGTTAAAAATATTTTTGCAAACCAGTAATTATAATCCGCAAATGTGCCGTTGTTGTTGAGTGCCTGTGTTGTCTAGAGCTCGGCAGACTAACCGTGTAATACTCTTCCATATCAGTAGGTGGCAGCAGGTCGCTAATTGCTTTGTAGATGTCGGGAACATGGTTTGTCGTGATCACAGTATGCGGAAGGCAGCGTGTAGGTAAAAAGGTATCTAACGCTTAAACCAAAAATAAACAAAAGGCGAGTGCCGCTAAGTGCCGCCAAGAAAATGCATTGAAGCTTAGGGATGGCTATGCAGAACGAAACTAAAACTGAACTGGCTGCAAAGTAAACAAAAACAGAATGCTGGACGACAGCAAAGACTTACAGCGTGTGGAGCAGACGGCGTCCACAAAGTACATCCGTCCATGACATGACAATCAACAATGTCCCCGCACAACTTAAATAGTCTTGATTGCGAAAACAAAGCAGGTGCGGGGAATGGCGTTCGAGGAAGACATGAAACTGCTACAGGAAAATACCAACAAAAGAGGAAAAGCCATCAAAATAGGAGCGCAAGACAAGAACTAAAACACTACACACAGGAAAAAAAACAAAAAACTCAAAATAAGTCACGGCCTGATGCGACAGGTCGTGACAGTACTTAGTGACAAGAGCAATAGTGATGCATGGTTGGTTATGGTTTGAATTCATATCCATATTCAAACCCTTGATGCTGAGTGCCGAGCAGGGAGGCAATGGGTCCCATTTTTTGTAGTCTTTAGTATGACTCCGCCGGGGTTTGGGCGGACACTCTAACCACAAGGCCACTGAGCTTTAAAGTTTTTGAATGTTTTTAAGAGGGCTTTATACGCGGAATAGGGAATAAATCTTGATGGCTCATTATCGTCTGACTTATGCTCGCGTCTATTTACATGTTAGAATGCATTAAAAAAAGCAAAACAAACGTGTTCTTGTCTCACATAAGGATTGTGAATGATAGGCAGTGGCAGTGGAATGCATTATTTAACGTGGGCTGCGTAATTCATATTTCCTGGGGACGCAGAAGACCAGCTCAGGCCAGATGCTTATACATAGAACCTAACTCTCTTATCAACATGTCACTGTGTCACACCAGCGACGTCTCGTTAGCGGCTCGGTTTGCGGTATGATTAGGTGCGAGTGACGTCGCGCATCAGACGCGGCGCATCTCACACTGTCAGGGTCGCACGTCTAATGAGACTCATGTTGTTATTGTTGAGGCCCGTGCGGCTACTTAGAGACAAGGAAGCATGAAATAATGGAATGTCTGTGAGACTCCATCGCACAAAGGATTTAGTTTAGTCTTTATTTGAAGGGACAATGCACAGAGACATTAAGCTCAAAGACTGATACACCATATTGCCAAAAGTATTTGGCCACCCATCCAAATGATGAGAATCAGGTGTCCTAATCACTTGGCCCGGTGTATAAAATCAAGCGCTTAGGCATGGAGGCTGTTTCTACAAACATTTGTGAAAGAATGGGCCGCTCTCAGTGATTTCAAACGTGGAACTGTCATAGGATGCCACCTGTGCAACAAATCTAGTTGTGAAATTTCCTTGCTCCTAAATATTCCAAAGTCAACTTTATTATAAGAAAAGTGAAGAGTTTTGGAACAACAGCAACTCAGTCACCAAGTGGTAGGCCACGTAAACTGACAGAGAGGGGTCAGCAGATGCTGAAGCGCATAGTGCAAAGACTTTCTGCACAGTCAGTTGCTACAGAGCTCCAAACTTCATGTGACCTTCCAATTAGCCCACGTACAGTACGCAGAGAGCTTCATGGAATGGGTTTCAGTGGTGTAAAGCACGTCGCCACTGGACTCTAGAGCAGTAGAGACGCGTTCTCTGGACTGATGAGTCACGCTTTTCCATCTGGCAATCTGATGGACGAGTCTGGGTTTGGAGGTTGCCAGGAGAACGCTACATTTCGGACTGCATTGTGCCGAGTGTGAAATTTGGTGGAGGAGAAATTATGGTGTGGGGTTGTTTTTCAGGAGTTGGGCTTGGCCCCTTAGTTCCAGTGAAAGGAACTTTGAATGCTCCAAGATACCAAAACATTTTGGACAATTCCATGGGATGGCACTTCAAGTCCATATGGTGGCCATATACTTTTGACAATATGTTTGTATGTTCTTCACCAGATTATAGCTAAATAGCTAATTTCCATCTGCAGTCCCTGGCTACCTAAATTAAAGAGATATAAAAATCATGCAATAAAATTATAACATTAAAATTATACTATAGCATGTAATCAAATTAAGAAAAGTCATAAAATGCTCTTTCAATGACACATACTTATTATACCTTACAACCACACCTATCATTTACATCATAACACAGACAATACATGCTTTTGTTCACATCTGTCATCATTTGTGAAAATAACCTTGATTTTAACACACACACCTCACAGCTTACAACAAAATGTTGTCATGGATAAATATAATAGACATTAAGTTGACATGTCAAACAGTGCCCACCTCAGTGACCACCTTTGATTGCTCAAAGGCCACTTTTTAACTTCAATTGTGACTGAAGAGTAATCTGTTCGACTTTTCAAGTTTGTTGTGAGGTCGTTCCATTCCTTTATCACTTTATATGGAAATGGCTGATTGTGCAAAAGAGGTTTTACATCTGGGTACGCTACACTGCCCCCTGGTGGAGGCCCGCCCGTGTGTTTCTAGTTGTCACAGCAGATGTCAACTGGACAAAGTGCTTAAGTGGCGCTGGCGCAGTGTTATTTCGGATTCGATGGGCCATTCGTATTGATGCTAATCTTTGAATGTTAGCTAAATTAAACAGTCTATGTTTTTGTAGAACTAAACAGTGATGGTGGTGTTGTAGTTTTCTGTCAATGATTTTGAGCAAAGTTTCCAATGGCCTCAGTGTCATTTTGCTTGCCTGGGACCAACATGTTATACAATAATAAAAACAAGACATAATCATTGCATTAAAATAAGTTTGAGCTTCCTCCAGTGTTAACGAATTTCTGATACATTTTAAAATGTTCATGTTGTACTTAAGGTTATCCAGGGTAAATCACACCTAACCTTATTTGTGTCCACACACAACAATGCCACCGTTTAAGACCCCCGCACCCCTGCGTCCGCCGGCGCAACGCGACCTAGTACGCATGCGCGGAAAGTGCGCACGTCATAGTCACCTCCAGTGTTGCTTTGTGTGCAAGTTCTTAAATGTAACTTATCTGAACAATATCCAGTGTTGTGGTATTTAAATTAACTGGAATCCAGTGTGCTGTGGGGCCCTATTGTAGTGAATCACACCTGAGACATCATAAATGAATCAAATCTTTAATGGACATGTGAAGGTAAACAATGTGATAAAGAACATTGATAAAGAATGTGATAAAGAATCAATCTAGGGATCTATATAACTGGTCAGGACACTCCTCACTCTTTTGCCTTCACCTTAATCGTCCATTCCTTTTTGGTGATTTTATATAGTCTGGACCTAGACGTTGAGTCGGCGACATACATGGCAGACAATAACTGATACAGTCTGCTTTGCCAGTCCAAATGCATTCGCCGTTTTCCTCGACGACCAGGTAATACAAAGCACAGGCTACCTTTTTTATCACAGATCGCAGAGTGAAATTTAAGATCGTCACGTATGTCTTGAAAGCGCTCAATGGTCTCGCCCCAGCTTACATTAAAGATCTCCTGGACCAACCCACCAGCTCCAGGCTTGGTCGTTGCCTTAGATTGGACAACCAGATGACACTGAAGGTCCCACGGTCAAACCTCGTGACAAAGGGAGACCGTGCTTTCTCAGTGATGGCACCTAGTCTATGGAATAAGCTCCCTCTGAATATTAAGTCCGCCACCACTTTAAGAGCACAGCTTAAAACTCACCTCTTTACCGCAGATGACTTTTAATTTATGTGTTCATTGTGAGTCTTAAATGTTTAGTTTAGACTCCTTTGTGTGTCTCAGTCTCTGTTTCTGTTTTTTTTGTTTCTCCACTCGGGCTGCGCCCCGGGCTGATGTAACAGTTGGTTGGGGGGCGCATAATAAATGAAAATAACATAACATAACAACATAACATCACACCCACGGGAGCTCGCATTCTCGTTGTCTCTCCTTCGACAAATGGACAAAGTTTGTCGCTAAGTAGAAACACAGCTGACCCGGCCGGACATGCGATAGTTCTCTTGCCGTCTGAGAAGTGTTGTATCCCAAATAGCTGCAATCGCTTTCTCTTAAGGTATTCATGTGTGATTTCCACAAGCGTCTGTACATGTAGAGGAAGGAGAAACACGGGCATGTCTGGATGACTCGCCTTCATATTTCCAGTGGTTACCTCCAAGTTATGAAACCACTTTATTATGAAGCTGGCTGTGGCGCGGTCTTTCTGATGTCACTTCCTCTCTGAACTCACTTTGTAAACGATCAATGAGTCCATACAAAGCTAAGTGCCGGAGATTCAAGAATTACACGGCTGACTCACCCGTGTAAAAATGTGTCCGAGGAGAGCAACCTTAAAGGGGAACATTATCACCAGACCTATGTAAGGGTCAATATACACCTTGATGTTGCAGAAAAAAGACCATATATTTTTTTAACCGATTTCCGAATATATTTTTTTATAACCGATTTCCGAACTCTAAATGGGTGAATTTTGGCGAATTAAACGCCTTTCTATTATTCGCTCTCGGAGCGATGACGTCACAACTTGACGTCACATCGGGAAGCAATCCGCCATTTTCTCAAACACCGAGTCAAATCAGCTCTGTTATTTCCCGTTTTTTCGACTGTTTTCCATACCTTGAAGACATCATGCCTTGTCGGTGTGTTGTCGGAGGGTGTAACAACATGAACAGGGATGGATTCAAGTTGCACCAGTGGCCCAAAGATGCGAAAGTGGCAAGAAATTGGACCGACGAAAGCTATGCTACGACAGAGATGGCAAGAATGTGTGGATATCCTGCGACACTCAAAGCAAATGCATTTCCAACGATAAAGTCAAAGAAATCTGCCGCCAGACCCCCATTGAATCTGCCGGAGTGTGTGAGCAATTCAGGGACAAAAGACCTCGGTAGCACGGCAAGCAATGGCGGCAGTTTGTTCCCGCAGACGAGTGAGCTAAACCCCCTGGATGTCTTGGCTCACACCGTCCCTTATGCCACCGAAGATGATCAAGAGAAGAATATCGACCCTAGCTTCCCTGACCTGCTGACATCAACTCCAAAACTGGACAGATCAGCTTTCAGGAAAAGAGAGCGAATGAGGGTATGTCTACAGAATATATTAATTGATGAAAATTGGGCTGTCTGTCTCAAAGTGCATGTTGTTGCCAAATGTATTTCATATGCTGTAAACCTAGTTCATACTTGTTAGTTTCCTTTAATGCCAAACAAACACATACCAATCGTTGGTTAGAAGGCGATCGCCGAATTCGTCCTCGCTTTCTCCCGTGTCGCTGGCTGTCGTGTCGTTTTCGTCGGTTTCGCTTGCATACGGTTCAAACCGATATGGCTCAATAGCTTCAGTTTCTTCTTCAATTTCGTTTTCGCTACCTGCCTCCACACTACAACCATCCGTTTCAATACATTCGTAATCTGTTGAAACGCTTAAGCCGCTGAAATCTGAGTCTGAATCCGAGCTAATGTCGCTATAGCTTGCTGTTCTATGCGCCATGTTTGTTTGTGTTGGCATCACTGTGTGACGTCACAGGAAAATGGACGAGTGTATATAACGATGGTTAAAATCAGGCACTTTGAAGCTTTTTTTAGGGATATTGCGTGATGGGTAAAATTTTGAAAAAAACTTCGAAAAATAAAATAAGCCACTAGGAACTGATTTTTAATGGTTTTAACCCTTCTGAAATTGTGATAATGTTCCCCTTTAAACGCTGGTTTAGTGGGGCTGAAACGGGGCTTAGGCTAAATAATTATTCGTTTAAGGGGTTAAACGACTTAGTGTAGACATGGCCTAAGAATCTGGCACATCTGTTTGATATGTTTTTTAAAGCCAAGCGTTGGGTCTAGAATGACACCCAGGTAACGATATTCACTAACATTTTGTATTATTTCCCTCTTAACAGTTATATTTGGAAATGACGACATCTTATATTTGTTTACAAAATACATTGTTGGCCGTTTTCTTAATGTTTAATGTAAGACTAGAGTCATGTAGCCATCTTCTCCATGGCTGCTGTAAGTCTTTTGGCAACCGTTTCAGCGTCCTTTCCCCAAGTATAAATAACCGTGTCATCTGCATACATCTGGATATTTACATCCTCTAGTGGCCTAGTGGTTAGAGTGTCCGCCCTGAGATCGGTAGGTTATGAGTTCAAACCCTGACCGAGTCATACCAAAGACTATAAAAATGGGACCCATTACCTCCCTGCTTGGCACTCAGCATCAATGGTTGGAATTGGGGGTTAAATCACCAAAAATTATTCCCGGGCATGGCCACAGCTGCTGCCCACTGCTCCCCTCACCTCCCAGGGGGTGATCAAGGGTGATGGGTCAAATTCAGATAATTTCGCCACACCTAGTGTGTGTGTGACAATCATTGGTAGTTTAACTTCAGAGGCGGTTTAAAACAGCGTGCACACTGAGTGTTTAGAATGCACTACTAGAGGTTCGTACCTGCAGTAAGACTGAGGTGACATACTCAATTTATATTCCACTCACATGGTCCCACAAAGGAAGGTGTTGACGTAGCAATTAGACATAGCAGAAGAAGAAAAAGTGGTGTTGTTTCCAGCAGTGAACAAGTGACACCTGCTGAGAAGAATGGCATGGTTTTGTTGTTGGAACTAGGCCCTGGGATTTGTGTAAATGAAGCAAGCGAGTCGTTACTGCCGAGCAGTAATAGAAGAGTCTGTTGGGTCTAGGCTGGGAGGACGAGGCTTGTGAACAGGACCCGTTGAAGACCAAACAAAAAGCTAAAGTAGGGACATCTTGTACTGTTGCACAATGCCTTACTTGGTCACTTCTTTGACGCATGCCCTGCCCTGAGATCGAGGGCGTATTTGCACCGAGAACATTGAGCTTGTCCTATCACGCCTACGCTGCTGTATTTACTGCAATTTATCTGACTTTGTGGACTATTTTCGTTAATACCTAGGGCAGGGGTCGGCAACCCAAAATGTTGAAAGAGCCATATTGGACCAAAAATACAAAAACAAATCTGTCTGGAGCCGCAAACAAATAAAAGCCATATTACATACAGATAGTGTGTCATGGAATGAAGAGGACTTAAAGGAACCTCAAATATACCTACAAATGAGGCATAATGATGCAATATGTACATATAGCTAGCCTAAATAGCCTGTTAGCATCGATTAGCTTGCAGTCATGCAGTGACCAAATATGTCTGATTAGCACTCCACACAAGTCAATAACATCAACAAAACTCACCTTTCATGCACAACCTTAAAAGTTTGGTGGACCAAATGAGACAGAAAAATAAGTGGCATAAAACACGTCCTAGAAAGTCGGAGAAAGTTATACATCTAAACAAACTACGGTGAGTTCAAGGACCGCCAAAATGAGTAGGACAAAACGGCGCTCGCCAAATACTCGAATCAGTGAAGCATGTTTAATATAAACAGTGTGCTTTGTAACAATTAGGGAGGTTTGTGTCATGTTTGGACTCCTACAGAAACCATATTAAAACAAAAATAGATTTTTTTTCCCCTCATCTTTTTCCATTTTTCATACATTTTTTGAAAAAGCTCCAGAGAGCCACTAGGGCGGCGGTGAAGAGCCGCATGCGGCTCTAGAGCCGCGGGTGGCCGACCCCTGACCTAGGGCAATAATCACTTTAGAAAAAAACAATATATAATACATTAAGCACCAAGTACTAAATCCCTAATCAGTACCAAACTCTTGAGATTCACCCTGCATGGCGTTTAAAAATCGCCATGGTTATAGCACGGTTGAACATGTAAATACCTAATTAACGCCTCCAAACTTGGACATATACTGTATATTGCCTCGGGCTGCACGGTTATAGCCAAAATGATAATCACAATTATTCTCATCAATATTGTAATCACGGTTATTATTAACGTTTGGTGAAACAGTGTTGAGGCAGGGTGTGAGCGGAACGTCATCATGTCATTTTAAATTTAAAAGACACATTTTTGTGTTTTTGTTCATTATTTATATCAAAGTGTCAGTTTTTCCTTATCAAATGATGCCTTCAGTTCTATTTCCCAATAGTTATGCTTTTTTTTGGAAAACAGACACGTTTAAAATGAGTTTGACACCCCTGGTTAAAATCTTTCAAAAATGTATTTTCTTAAGAGTGTATACATCCACTCCATCCCATTTTAAATATTTTTTTCATTATCGCGTGTACATTTGCCTACAAACCTTTCAGAATATGCCCGAATCTGCACTGATGCAGTTAAATAAACAGTAGCCTAATAGGACTCTAGTCCAGTGGTCCCCAAACTATGGCCAAACTACACCTTTGTATTACATTGTTTGCATGTAAAACTATAATTATTCTCTATAACATGTTTGGGTGCATGTAACATATTAATTAGATTTGCATACTATAACAATCTACAAGGTTAATACAGTTGGCTTCTCTTTCTTCACCTCCATTTATCTGCTTTCTTTTGTATTTCAAGTTATCATTACATATACGTATTGTTGCATTTGAAACAATTGTATTGTTGATAATAGAGGTAATTATTATTATTCATTATCAATAGTGCTATTTCTATTGGTATTTGTATTGCTCCATTTGTATTGTAATAATGCTCATTGTCATTTCTGTATTATTAATATTTATTTCATTAACTGCTTCTCTTCTCTACAATTATATTTGTACATATCCTATTTGCTGATGTTATTCTGTTGTTGTTGTTATTGTTGTGTTTGTTGTTGTCGTCTCTTTGTCTTATCCCCTTCTTTCCCCGTCGTCTTCTTTTTTTCTCTTTCTATCCCCTCCTGCTCCGGCCCGGCTGCACCAAATGATAATATAAATACATTTATAAAGTCAAACACAAATAAGGCAACAAGAGAAGTATCCCACACTTCTCTTTTGTAAAGTAAATCTGAACAACATATATGGGCATCTACATTAACAATATGATTTGCCTGAGTAGCTGGACAGGACATAATATAAATAAATAATAAAAATGTTTTTAAAAAAGGCATTATTTCTTTGGAAAAAGTTGCTTCGATTTTCATATGAATCTGTCTTCTTTAGACCCTTTGAGACAGATTTTTTTTTAAAAGCCGAGGTTTTACTGTAATACCATAATCACGATAAGGTCTATTATTAGCGACACACAATAAATAAAGACCTATCAACAGACAAAGGATGTTAAATAAAACCTCTGCCTTGTTTTTAATGAATATTTAAGCCTATTACGCTACTGTATTTCAATGTTGGTCATTATGGTGGTAGATGGAGAGCCAAGTATTTTCTGAGGTGGTACTTGGTGAAAGAAATGGAGAAACACCGTACTAGATCAAGCCATTGATTGTAACACAATTTTATAGTAGTACTGATCAATCCATAGAGGCTGTAATACTTACTATCTTTGGGGTCTAAGCCACAAAAATACGCTAACGAACACCAAGGTGACATCTTTTGCTGTCTCTGTCTGATGTGTCAGCACCTTGTTCAGGCACAGTAATACTGAAGATTCAGTTCTTTATAACAATAGGAGTACACACACACACACACACACACACACACAAACACACACACACACACACACACACAAACACACACACACACACACTCTTGTATTTGTTACCTTCTTGAGACCTGAGAAAAATGCCTACCTCTTTCGAACCACCCTTTGTAGATATATAAATATTTGTATTTACAACATTAATAATATATACATAGTGTGTAAATATAAAAACGTTAGTTGTGAAAAATGAGTTTCACAGTTTCACAAGAAAAACTTCAAATTTTGGCAGTATCATAATAAAAGTCATAATTTTATTCAATGCAAGTCAACATTTTACAAGAAAAACTGAACATTTGTGCAATATTATGATAAAAGTTGGTATTTTACTCAATACCAGTCGCAATTTTACAAGAAAAGCTTAACATTTTGGCAATTTTATGAAAATAGTCGTAATTTTACTCGACAAAAGTCACATTTCTACAAGAAAACTTTAAAATGTTGGCAATATTATAATAATAATCAGAGTTTCACTTGGCAAAATTATGACAAAAGTCATAATTTTACTCAGAAAATGTCACTATTTGACGAGAACAACAAAAAATTGTCATTGTTGTGGTAAAAGTCAGAATTTCATATGACAATTGTCACCATTTTGCATTAAAAAGTAATAATTTTACATAAAAAAAAGTAATAATTTTACGAGAAAATATTGCAATATTACAGGAACGGAAAGAATATGAGAAAAAGTTCCCAATTTTATAAGAACAAAGTCGACACATTGTGAGAAAAAGACAGCTTTTAAAAAAAATAATTTTTTTTTAGAATTTTTCTGTTTGTAATTAGTTTTTAATCTTCATTATTTACTTCAAGTTATTACAGTAGGTCTCTATATACATATTTATTTACTTAATTTTGACTAACAAAGGGGGCGCATTTCAATTTGTTACACACACGATGTTACATATGTTGGCCAGAGGGGGAGCACTTCCAATTTTTACACACACTTGTTATTTCATATGTTGACCAGAGGGGGAGCACTTTTAAAACCGACACAGTCAATTTGAAAAATCCCTCCTTTTTGGGACCACCCTCATTTTCATAGATTTCACCACCAGGGGTGCAAATGAGACATTCTCTATTAGATGCAATGGTTTTCCGTATTGGGACCAGGATTTTGTTGGTGTCTCAAGAAGGATAGAACTACAAGAACAAGAACACACACACACACACACACACACACACACACACACACACACACACACACACACACACACACACACACACACACACACACACACACACACACACACACACGTATCTGCTGAACACTTGAGAAATAGCAAGATGAGACAGGGCGGATGTAGTGCCTTGTGACATAGTGTCCACACCAGCAACACGGGTGACTCATCAGCAATCCCCTGCCCCCATCCTCTTTTTCACCGTCACCACACTTCCACTTTTGGTTGTACTGCTTGAATAAAACATCGGTTTCATCCATGCTATGTGGTCTTTTCCACCATCTCTTTAAATTGTCCGCAAAAAGAAAGCCTTACAAGTCAAATGCGTGAGGGTGATTCGCTCCATGATGGAGGTTTACATCCATCACAGACACAAAGCTACGTTCATAAAAACATACCAGCTGCTTTTCTGGTCAATCAATTTAACTCGGTATGAGTTATGCTATGGAAAACAACATTAAAACTGAACTGGCTGCACAGTAAACAAAATCAGAATGCTGGACGACAGCAAAGACTTACTGTGTGGGGGGAGCAGAGACGGCGTCCACAAAATACAACATTGTCCGTATATATTATACGAGAAAATGCAATACATAGATTTATCTTGTGCTAAAATAGACAAACTAAATTACAATTAAATATGTTTTTTAACTGTCAATTAAATAAAAAAAAAAATAAAAAAAATTCAGCTTCACCACTTTAGTCATAATTTTTGCACTTAAGAATGTTCTCTATAACTTTAGCTCCAGACGTCTTCTGTTTGTTTGATATTGTCATTACTGCCACAAGTGGTCCATCCATCCATCCGTCTTCTTCCGCTTATCCGAGGTCGGGTCGCGGGGGCAGCAGCCTAAGCAGGGAAGCCCAGACTTCCCTCTCCCCAGCCACTTCGTCCAGCTCTTCCTGTGGGACCCCGAGGCGTTCCCAGGCCAGCCGGGAGACATAGTCTTCCCAACGTGTCCTGGGTCTTCCCCGCGGCCTCCTACCAGTCGGACGTGCCCTAAACACCTCCCTAGGGAGGCGTTCGGGTGGCATCCTGATCAGATGCCCGAACCACCTCATCTGGCTCCTCTCGATGTGGAGGAGCAGCGGCTTTACTTTGAGCTCCTCCCGGATGGCAGAGCTTCTCACCCTATCTCTAAGGGAGAGCCCCGCCACCCGGCGGAGGAAACTCATTTCGGCCGCTTGTACCCGTGATCTTGTCCTTTCGGTCATAACCCAAAGCTCATGACCATAGGTGAGGATGGGAACGTAGATCGACCGGTAAATTGAGAGCTTTGCCTTCCGGCTCAGCTCCTTCTTCACCACAACGGATCGATACAGCGTCCGCATTACTGAAGACGCCGCACCGATCCGCCTGTCAATCTCACGATCCACTCTTCCCTCACTCGTGAACAAGACTCCGAGGTACTTGAACTCCTCCACTTGGGGCAAGATCTCCTCCCCAACCCGGAGATGGCACTCCACCCTTTTCCGGGCGAGAACCATGGACTCGGACTTGGAGGTGCTGATTCTCATCCCAGTCGCTTCACACTCAGCTGCGAACCGATCCAGTGAGAGCTGAAGATCCTGGCCAGATGAAGCCATCAGGACCACATCATCTGCAAAAAGCAGAGACCTAATCCTGCAGCCACCAAACCAGATCCCCTCAGCGCCTTGACTGCGCCTAGAAATTCTGTCCATAAAAGTTATGAACAGAATCGGTGACAAAGGGCAGCCTTGGCGGAGTCCAACCCTCACTGGAAACGTGTCCGACTTACTACCGGCAATGCGGACCAAGCTCTGGCACTGATCATACAGGGAGCGGACTGCCACAATCAGACAGTCCGATACCCCATACTCTCTGAGCACTCCCCACAGGACTTCCCGAGGGACACGGTCGAATGCCTTCTCCAAGTCCACAAAACACATGTAGACTGGTTGGGCAAACTCTCATGCACCCTCAAGGACCCTGCCGAGAGTATAGAGCTGGTCCACAGTTCCACGACCAAGACGAAAACCACACTGTTCCTCCTGAATCCGAGGTTCGACTATCCGGCGTAGCCTCCTCTCCAGTACACCTGAATAGACCTTACCGGGAAGGCTGAGGAGTGTGATCCCACGATAGTTAGAACACACCCTCCGGTTCCCCTTCTTAAAGAGAGGAACCACCACCCGGTCTGCCAATCCAGTGGTACCGCCCCCGATGTCCACGCGATGCTGCAGAGTCTTGTCAACCAAGACAGCCCCACAGCATCCAGAGCCTTAAGGAACTCCGGGCGGATCTCATCTACCCCCGGGGCCTTTCCACCGAGGAGCTTTTTAACTACCTCAGCAACCTCAGCCCCAGAAATAGGAGAGCCCACCACAGATTCCCCAGGCACTGCTTCCTCATAGGAAGACGTGTTGGTGGGATTGAGGAGGTCTTCGAAGTATTCCCTCCCCCGATCCACAACATCCGCAGTCGAGGTCAGCAGAACACCATCCTCGCCATACACGGTGTTGATAGTGCACTGCTTCCCATTCCTGAGGCGGCGGATGGTGGTCCAGAATTGCTTCGAAGCCGTCCGGAAGTCGTTTTCCATGGCCTCACCGAACTCCTCCCACGTCCGAGTTTTTGCCTCTGCGACCGTTGAAGCCGCACACCGCTTGGCCTGTCGGTACCTGTCCGCTGCCTCAGGAGTCCTATGAGCCAAAAGAACCCGATAGGACTCCTTCTTCAGCTTGACGGCATCCCTCACCGCCGGTGTCCACCAACGGGTTCTAGGATTACCGCCACGACAAGCACCAACTACCTTGCGGCCACAGCTCCAATCAGCCGCCTTGACAATAGAGGCGCGGAACATGGTCCATTCGGACTCAATGTCCAGCACCTCCCTCGTGACATGTTCAAAGTTCTTCCGGAGGTGGGAATTGAAACTCTCTCTGACAGGAGACTCTGCCAGACGTTCCCAGCAAACCCTCACAATGCGTTTGGGCCTGCCAGGTCTGTCCGGCATCCTCCCCCACCATCGCAGCCAACTCACCACCAGGTGGTGATCGGTAGAAAGCTCCGCCCCTCTCTTCACCCGAGTGTCCAAAACATGAGGCCGCAAATCCGATGACACAACTACAAAGTCGATCATGGAACTGCGGCCTAGGGTGTCCTGGTGCCAAGTGCACATATGGACACCCTTATGTTTGAACATGGTGTTCGTTATGGACAATCTGTGACGGGCACAAAAGTCCAATAACAAAACACCGCTCGGGTTCAGATCCGGGCAGCCATTCTTCCCGATCACGCCTCTCCAGGTTTCACTGTCGCTGCCAACATGAGCATTGAAGTCCCCCAGTAGAACGAGGGAATCACCCGGGGGAGCACTCTCAAGTACTCCCTCGAGTGAATCCAAAAAGGGTGGGTACTTTGAGCTGCGGTTTGGCGCGTAAGCGCAAACCACAGTCAGGACCCGTACCCCCACCCGAAGGCGGAGGGAAGCTACCCTCTCGTCCACCGGGTTGAACTCCAATGTGCAGGCTCTGAGCCGGGGGGAAACAAGAATTCCCACCCCAGCCCGTCGCCTCTCACTGCCGGCAACGCCAGAGTGGAAGAGAGTCCAGCCCCTCTCGAGAGAACTGGTTCCAGAGCCCTTGCTGTGCGTCGAAGTGAGTCCGACTATATCTAGCCGGAACTTCTCCACCTCGCGCACTAGCTCAGGCTCCTTCCCCCCCAGCGAGGTGACGTTCCACGTCCCAAGAGCTAGCTTCTGTAGCCGAGGATCGGACCGCCAAGTGCCCTGCCCTTGGCTGCCGCCCAGCTCACATCGCACCCGACCTCTATGACCCCTGCTATGGGTGGTGAGCCCATTGGAGGGGGGACCCACGTTGCCTCCTCGGGCTGTGCCCGGCCGGGCCCCATGGGGACAGGCCCGGCCACCAGGCGCTCGCCATCGTGCCCCACCTCCGGGCCTGGCTCCAGAGGGGGGCCCCGGTGACCCGTGTCCGGGCAAGGGAAATCTGGGTTCCTTGTTTGTTTTCTTCATAGAGGTCTTCGAGCTGCTCTTTGTCTGATCCCTCACCTAGGACCAGTTTGTCTTTGGAGACCCTACCAGGGGGCATAAAGCCCCCGGACAACATAGCTCCTAGGATCATTGGGACACGCAAACTCCTCTACCACGTTAAGGTGGCAGCTCAAGTGGTGGAAATGTGTATTACAACTGAGTACCGCTGTAGACCATTCGGACCACAGCTGAGAAAAATATATTTTTGGAGGCCACCTAGGGCAGTATTTTTCAACCACTGTGCCGCGGAACACTAGAAACTGTCTGGTGTGCCGTGGGAGATGATCTAATTTCACCTATTTGGGTTAAAAATATTTTTTGCAAACCAGTAATTACAGTCTGAAAATGATGTGTTGTTGTTGAGTGTCGGTGCTGTCTAGAGCTCGGCAGAGTAACCGTGTAATACTCTTCCATATCAGTAGGTGGCAGCCGGTAGCTAATTGCTTTGTAGATGTTGGAAACAGCGGGAGGCAGTGTGCAGGTAAAAAAAAAAGGTGTCTATGGCTTAAACCATAAATAAACAAAAGGTGAGTGCCCCTAAGAAAAGGCATTGAAGCTTAGGGAAAGCTATGCAGAACAAAACTAAAACTGAACTGGCAACAAAGTAAACAAAAACAGAATGCTGGACAACAGCAAAGACTTACTGTGGAGCAAAGACGGCGTCCACAATGTACATCCGAACATGACATGACAATCAACAATGTCCCCACAAAGAAGGATAAAAACAACTGAAATATTCTTGATTGCTAAAAACAAAGTAGATGCGGGAAATATCGCTCAAAGGAAGACATGAAACTGCTACAGGAAAATACCAAAAAAAAGAGAAAAAGCCACCAAAATAGGAGCGCAAGACAAGAACTAAAACACTACACACAGGAAAACAGCAAAACAGTCAAAATAAGTCACGGCGTGATGTGACAGGTGGTGACAGTACACCTACTTTGAGACAAGAGCTATAGTGATGCATGCTTGGGAATGGTTTAAAGTCATATCCAACAATTGCGACGATGACTTTTTACTGTCAACTGAGTTTCGTTTTTTAATGATTTCTGCTGGTGCTGGCACACCACCAGCAGAAATCATTAAAAAATAAAACCCAGTAGTCGATGTTGACAGTAAAAAGTCATCGTCACAATTGTAGGATATGACTTTAAACCATAACCATCACTATAGCTCTTGTCTCAAACTCAGTAGTCGATGTTGACAGTAAAAAGTCATCGTTGCAATTGTAGGATATGACTTTAAACCATAACCATCACTATAGCTCTTGTCTCAAAGTACTGTCACAACCTATTTTTGTGTTTTTCTGTGTGTAGTGTGTTCGGCTCCTATTTTAGTGGCTTCTCCTGTTTTGTTGGTATTTTCCTCTAGCAGTTTCATGTCTTCCTTGAGCGCTATTCCCCGCACCTGCTTTGTTTTAGCAATCAAGACTATTTCAGTTGTGCGGACTCTATCCTTTGTGTGGACAATGTTGATTGTCATGTTCATGTACGAATGTACTTTGTGGACGCCGTCTCTGCTCCCCCACACAGTAAGTCTTTGCTGTCGTCCAGCATTCTGTTTTTGTTTATTTTGCAGCCAGTTCAGTTTTAATGTTTTCCATAGCCATTCCTAAGCTTCAATGCCTTTTCTTAGAGGCACTCACCTTTTGTTTTATTTTTGGTTTAAGCATTAGATACAACGTTTCCAAAGCAATTAGCTACCCGCTGCCACCTACTGATATGGAAGAGTATTACAAGGTTACTCTGCCGAGCTCTAGACAGCGCAGACACTCAACAACAACACTTTATTTGCAGACTATACTTTCTGGTTTGCATAAAATATTTTTAACCCAAATAGGTGAAATTACATAATCTCCCACGGCACACCAGACCAAGATACACACTAGGGGGCGCTCGCGGCCCAACAATATTTGCAACACTGTCCCCATCCTCCCTACATACACATAATAGAAACAAAATATAAAATATCAACATTTTGTTTACACTTGGTAGAAATGTCACTTTTCCATAATCCACTCGCCACAATTTATATTTTCTAAATGATATGTTGATTGTCGTGTCATGTACGGATGTACTTCGTGGACGCCGTTTCTGCTCCCCCACACAGTAAGTCTTTGCTGTCGTCCAGCATTCTGTTTTTTGTTTACTTTGCAGCCGGATCAGTTTTAATTTTGTTTTCCATACCCATCCCTAAGCTTCAATGCCTTTTCTTAGGGGCACTCACCTTTTGTTTTATTGTTGGTTTATACAACGTTTCCAAAGCAATTAGCTACCTGCTGCCACCTACTGATATGGAAGAGTATTACAAGGTTACTCTGCCGAGCTCTAGACAGCACAGACACTCAACAACGGCACTTTATTTGCAGATTATAATTACTGGTTTGCATAAAATATTTGTAACCCAAATAGGTGAAATTAGATAATTTCCAACAGTACACCCGACCGAGATACAAACTAGGGGGCGCTAGCAGCCCAACAATATCTGCACCACTGTCACCATCCTCCCTACATACACATAATAGAAACCAAATATACAATATCAACATTTTGTTTACACTTGGTAGAAATTTCACTTTTCCATAATCCACTCGCCACAATTTATATTTTCGAAATTATATGTTGATTGCCGTGTTCATGTACGGATGTACTTTGTGGACGCCGTCTCTGCTCCCCCCACACAGTAAGTCTTTGCTGTCGTCCAGCATTCTGTTTTTGTTTACTTTTAATGTGTTTTCCATAGCCATCCCTAAGCTTCAATGCCTTTTCTTAGGGGCACTCACCTTCAGTGTTGGGTTAGTTACTGAAAACCAGTAACTAGTTACAGTTACTAGTTACTTTATTTCAAAAGTAACTCAGTTACTAACTCAGTTACTTACACCAAAAAGTAATGCGTTACTGTGAAAAGTAACTATTTAGTTACTTATTTTTTTCTCCTTTTTTTTAAGGCTCCCATTAATGCCCTTTTAGCCTTCGTTTCAGTACTGTTATTGCACTGGAGAATAATACAATGTGTTGATCAACTTGACATGCATTTGCATCACTGAACTCTGCTAAGCAATGTGCTCTACATACAACACACAAAGACAAAGATATGTTTCAAAGGGCCAATTTATTTCAGGCCACAACAATTTGACAAAACTATTTGAAATAGCTGCAACATAACATACATAAGTAACAAACCGCATAATAACAACATAGCTGTAAAGCTGGCTTCACCCAAGGAAGGCACACATGACATACACAAAGCCTAATCAGGCATTTTTTTTTCTCTCAAGGAATTGTGAAATAAAATCATGTATTCAGGAGATCAACACTGTAGTGAAGCCCAGAAGACTCTACACATTTCCCCAGTTTTAGTTTAGAGAAAATGAAAGATTGGCGTGGCCCACTAGCATCCCTCTTTATGTTTGTGAACTTTATAGTCTATACATTTAGAGTGATGTGATAATCAAACACTCTAGAAGTCTAGAATGAAATAGTATATAAGAGAATTGACAGTGTGTACCTTCAATGATGAGCAGAGGCAGAGTTTGGAGTGTTTTCTTTAGCTCGCTTTCCATGTTTATGTACTCAACTGTCCAGGTACTTGGAACATGTTTTCTGTGCCATTTGTTGTTTGACGCCGGTATCATGATATTTAGCTGCCAGAAAACGGGTGACTCCACTGTAGAAATAGCCTGCATGTCTTCTAGCACATACGGTGCAATGGCTCTATCAATGTTGTCCTGGCTAGCATTGCCTCCGTTAAAATCCTTAGGTGGAGGTGAAGTGGCATCGGAGTCTGTGTCTCTCTTTACTAGCTTCGTCAAAGCATGTTGCTTATGTGGCGTGGCGAAGTTGGGAGAGTGGCCGTGCCAGCAATCTGAGGGTTACTGGTTCAATCCCCACCTTCTACCATCCTAGTCACGTCCGTTGTGTCCTTGAGCAAGACACTTCAACCTTGCTCCTGATGAGTCCTGGTTAGTGCCTTGCATGGCAGCTCCCGCCATCAGTGTGTGAATGTGTGTGTGAATGGGTGAATGTGGAAATAGTGTCAAAGTGCTTTGAGTTCCTGAAAAAGGTAGAAAAGCTATACAAGTATAACCCATTTACATTTATGTAGCTGTTTCAGCAGATTTGAATTGCTGTTTTGGGCAGTATTCCTGGGTGCGGTCACTGTTGCTACTCACTGCTCCCCTCACCTCTCAGGGGGTGATCAAGGGTGATGGGTCAAATGCAGAGAATAATTTCACCACACCTAGTGTGTGTGTGACAATCATTGTCACTTTAACTTTAAGTAGATGGGATCTTTGATCCAAGACACAACTTACATTTAACTAAAATGTTATTTTCTTTGTGCTTGACAAAAGAAAAGTAGTGACAATGTATCCATGTTAAGAACCTCGACTTCTGGCTTTGCCATGATGTCTTTTTAGTTGTTATGAGAGTAGCGTGTGTGTGTGTGTGTGTGTCCCTTTAAGAAATAACAGCATGTGAGGTGAGTGACGTCAGTGAGTGAGTGGGCGAGAGAGGTGAGGGAGCGCAACAGTGGATGCGTGCAGGTGCTCTAGCTTGGTGGATGGCTACGTGCAAGACACCAATAAAGTCACAAAATTGCAACAAACCGCCGGCCTCGTCATTCACCCTCGAGTCCGGAGCTGTAAAGACCCACTGCCGGGTAAAGTGAAGGGTGTTAGCCCCGAAGTACATAGGCCCTGGAGGAACGTCTCCCCTGCGCTCCGCTCCTCGGTCGAGGAAAGCACGCCTTTTCTTTTCCTTGTGAGACAGAAGGACGACACTTCTTCTGTTTCTAGCCGATACTACATTAAAAAATAACGTAAAATAACGCAGTAACGCGTCATGTAGTAACGGTAACTGAGTTACTCAATATAAAAAAATAACGCGTTAGATTACTAGTTACCGCCGAAACTAACGGCGTTACAGTAACGCGTTACTTAGTAACGCGTTAGTCCCAACACTGCTCACCTTTTGTTTTATTTTTGGTTTAAGCATTAGATACAACGTTTACAGAGCAATTAGCTACCTGCTGCCACCTACTGACAGTGTTGGGTTAGTTACTGAAAAGCAGTAACTAGTTACAGTTACTAGTTACTTCATTTCAAAAGTAACTCAGTTACTAACTCAGTTACTTACACCAAAAAGTAATGCGTTACTGTGAAAAGTAACTATTTAGTTACTTCTTTTGTCTTTTTTTTTTTAAAGCTCCAATTAATGCCCTTTTAGCCTTCATTTCAGTACTGTTATTGCACTGGAGAATAATACAATGTGTTGATCAACTTGACATGCATTTGCATCACTCAACTCTGCTAAGCCATGTGGTCTACATACAACACACAAAGACAAAGATATGTTACAAAGGCCAATTTGTTTCTGGCCAGAACAAATTGACAAAACTATTTTAAATAGCTGCAACAAAACATACATAAGTAACAAACAGCATAATAACAGCATAGATGTAAACCAAGAAAGGCACACACTACATACACAAAGTCTAACCAGGCATTTTCTTCCTCAAGTAATTCTTATACAAAATCATGTCTGAAACCCAGAACACTACACATTTCCCCAGTTTTAGTTTAGAGATAAGGAAAGATTGGCCTGGCCCACTAGGATCCCTCTTTATGTTTGTGAACTTTATAGTCTATACATTTAGAGTGATAATCAAACACTCTAGAAGTCTAGAATGAAAGAGTATATAAGAGAATTGACAGCAACGTTCCCTCTCAGGAGCGCGCATGTGCAATTGCGCACTGCTCAAGCGTCCTCTGCGCACGGCAAATCTATGCCATGCACAAAATCAAATAAAAAAATAAGCGCATAACAATTTTCGACACGACACGGACACGACAGAGAAAACCGTTTTCGTCATCATTGTTCAAATATTGTAACGTCTGTCGAGACGCTTTGAGGACATGAATTCCATCCATCACTTTACTGAGCAAAACTCTTTACTGTCGGCCATAAACACATCACCAAAACATTAGTAAAAAAAATGATATCTAGCAAAACTGGTCATTTTCTGCAGTACAAACCAGACCAAAAGCAACTTTGTTATATCAACAGCAGCCGCTCGCTCTCTCACGTGCGCCAACACTTGCACATATGGCACTTAGCCAGTGATGCGTTTACAGCCACACAAAAAGTCGGACAACTCCAACACCACACATAAAGTGTCATTCCAGGTCGTTACACTATGATTTACCAATCAAATTTGTGCTTATTCTAGTGTCATTTATTAGGAATCTTAATTTATAAATATTAATCATTAAATGCTGTTAGTATATTAAATAAATACTAATAAAAATATATTTTTTACAAACAGGAAGTTGCAGGAATGTACACATGATCCCCTGCTTACATCTTATTGTGCAACATGTGAATGTTTTAATGGGAACTAAATGCAATGTCTGAAAGGGGTACAAATTATTTCCAAAGCAGGACCTCCACCCAGACAAACAATACAAGTACACAGTTCATGAAAAACAATATTTTTTGTTATTGTCATTATAAGTGGGCCTAAACACTTATATTAGAAATGGAAATGACTGCTGTCATTTGATTCTAATAATAAGAGAATGTTGTCTGTCTATCTGTGTTGGCCCTGTGATGAGGTGGGGACTTGTCCAGGGTGTACCCTGCCTTCCGCCCGAATGCAGCTGAGATAGGCTCCAGCGACCCCGAAAGGGACAAACGGTAGAAAATGGATGGATGGATGGAGATGTA
The DNA here is from genome assembly GCF_033978685.3 of Nerophis lumbriciformis. Taxonomy (NCBI): domain Eukaryota; kingdom Metazoa; phylum Chordata; class Actinopteri; order Syngnathiformes; family Syngnathidae; genus Nerophis; species Nerophis lumbriciformis. The sequence goes on from NC_084574.2 coordinate 17,470,502, forward strand.
AGTTGTTATTTAGTGAGGTTTGGGACAGGTGTGCTGCTGGTGTAGCCACAGTGTGCACGTCTAAAGTTGCTCACATGGACTCCACTCAATGCTCAGGGACTTTTTGCATTTGCTCACACATGAACAATTAGAGGGAACATTGATTGACAGAGTGTGTGTACCTTCAGCGGTGAATGGTGGTGGTGGTGGTGGAGGTGAAGTGGCATCAGAGTCTCTGTCTCTCTTTACTAGCTTCGTCGAAGCATGTTGCTATGTAGCTTGTTTCAGCAGATTTGAATTGCTGTTTTGGGCAGTAGATGGCATCTTTGATCCAAAGCACAATTTACATTTAACTAAAATGTTATTTTATTTGTGCTCGACAAAAGAAAAGTAGTGAAAATATCTCCATGTTAGCAAACTCGACTTCTGGCTCCGCCATGATCAGACACGCCCCCCCCCCCTCGCTCCCCACACTCACACTCAGACACACCCACACAGAGCGCATATCTCTCTCTCTTCTCCGGCTTGTGACACAAGAAGAATCAGAACGACACAGCAGCCCTCCGATAAAACACACTTTATACTACATAAAAAGTAACGTAAAATAACGCAGTAACGCATCATGTAGTAACGGTAACGGAGTTACTGAATATAAAAAAATAACGCGTTAGATTACTAGTTACCGCCGAAACTAACGGCGTTACAGTAACGCGTTACTTTGTAACGCGTTAGTCCCAACACTGCCTACTGATATGGAAGAGTATTACACGGTTACTCTGCCGAGCTCTAGACAACTTTTTTTAGACACTCAACAACGGCACTTTATTTGCAGACTATAATTACTGGTTTGCATAAAATATTTTACACTTTTTTTTATTTACCCTTTGTAGAAATGTCACTTTTCCATAATCCACTCGCCACAATTTATATTTTCGAAATGATATTTTTCTTCATCCCTCATGAGGACTTGTGTGCTATTCAGTCTCCGACAGCCTGCGCTCATCTCGCGGCAGCACACGTCACCTGCTAAGGCGTGCGAGCGTGAGTCAACAACACGAATGTGGATGAATATCATCTCAGACATCTCCAGGGCAGCTGCCCATCCTTCACTTTCCTCACTAATGCCACTCCCCGGGACGACGCGCGCACTTAGAATACCTCAGAGGAGAAACAGGAAGTGCATTTGACAGAACATGAACAAGGTGCAAAACTATTTCGCACACTTGGACAAGACAAGACACGCTAAATGTACTTCTTAATCACTGCTTCACAAGCTCAGACTAAAAATAATTTCCAAACATGACATAACAATACACCATAAAAGTGAATTGATGGGCATGGGACTACATTTCCTCACATTTTTCCGAGTTGGAGCCTTTTCCCGTTGACATTGGGCAAGGGGCAATGTCACCAGGATACGCCATTAATATACAAACAAGCATTATCATGCATGTTTTTTTGGACTGTGAACTGCAGGAAGACTAAAAAAAAAAAGAGTGCACGGCTAAAATCTACACAAGAGAACATGCAAACGCCACACGGGTGTCAGATTATAGGTTCAAACCCAGAACCACCTGGCTGTGAGGCAGGCGTTGCGGGCTCATCTATCTGGGTATGAGTCACGGGCTGAAAGCATGGCTTGCAACGTGACCCCAGGATGCAGAGACAGGAGGGGGCGTGCAATATGATTGTCACGGCATTGTTGTTGTCCTTACATATTTAAACACAACATTGTTGTTGTCCTAACATATGTAAACACAACATTGTTGTTGTCCTTACATATGTAAACACAACATAGTTGTTGTCCTAACATATGTAAACACAACTTTGTTGTCGACATGATTTATTGTCGAAATCAAACAAGTACCAAAAACGAAAAACTAGTCAAGAGGCAAAACATGGCACTTTCACTTGGCATAGACTAGAGAAAAGGAGTACTCACGTAACTGTGGCAAGAAGCAAACAATGAAGCCAGACTGAGCGTGGCGAGCAAGGTGAATAAATAGTTTATAATTTCAAGTTCATTCACAATACCATATAACAATTACAATAGTAGTGAATATCATCATCATCATTTAAAGATGTTGGTACGTGAAAGGGTCCCCCAAATAAGCTAGAAGAAGCTTTTGACAGGGGGTCCAGAGGACAGTATATACATGGAATGATGAAACATGGTAGCAAGCACAACAACAAAAAAAACAAAAACAAAAAAAACAACGCTATATGATTAACACAAGATAATAGTACTAAAGCAAGCATACACATACATTCATTCAACCATGCAAAACCCAACAGTAGTCTACCCCAAATAGCTCTCTGATTAGTGGTTGACAGCAGCTGAGCGTGCCGATCACTAATCAGAGGCAGGTGAACCCAATTAATCCCCATGGAAACTAAAACAAACCCAGAGGTGCACAAACAGGAACTCAGGGAATCCAAAACTAGCAGAACATAACAAAACACGATCCGGGCCACGGATCATGACAATGATACTTTATTTAGCACTAAACAACAACTAGTGCAGCTAGGGAGTGCACGAAAAACACATGTCTTTTGTAGCGTAGCCACAAAACGACGACGCAGAGCAGAACAACATCGTGTTGTAACCACCACGCAATGATCCAGCCCTGTTCAAACGACATAGTGTCCCGATTGCCAGTAAAAGTTAAAGTACAAATGATTGTCACACACACACACACACTAGGTGTGGTGAAATGTGTCCTCTGCATTTGACCCATTCCCTTGTTCACCCCCAGGGAATAATTTTTTGGTGATTTAACCCCCAATTCCAACCCTTGATGCTGAGTGCCAAGCAGGGAGGTAATGGGTCCCATTTTTATAGTCTTTGGTATGACTCGGCCGGGGTTAGAACTCACAACCTACCGATCTCAGGGCGGACACTCTAACCACTAGGCCACTGAGTAGGTAGGTAGGCCCCAGTAAGGGACAGGTGTGGGAGCCACCCATCAGTGGCAGACAAGAAAGGCACACAGGAAGTGGAATATTAGAAATAATAGCGCTGGAACGGAAATAACACCAAAACAGGAAAATAATAATCAGGTGGGTATGGAAGGTATCGTGTCCATGAGAAAGGAGGTTTGGTGAGGCAAACAAGTGAGGGAGACAAATCAACAGACTATTTGTACACATTCAAATGTTAATAGTTAATGTTAATTAGTTAATGACCTACTCAGTGGCCTTGTGGTTAGAGTGTCCGCCCTGAGACTGGAAGGTCGTGAGTTCAAACCCTGTACCAAAGACTATAAAAATGGGACCCTGCTTGGCACTCAGCATCAAGGGTTGGAATTGGGGGATTAAATCACTAAAATTATTCCCGGGCGCGGCCACCGCTGCTGCTCACTGCTCCCCTCACCTCCCAGGGGGTGAACATGGGGATGGGTCAAATGCAGAGGATAATTTTACCACACCTAGTGTGTGTGTGACTATCGTTGGTACTTTAACTTTAATAAGGGACCTTTGAAATTGTACATTTCCTGCAGTGTCTATAAAAGAAGTTGAACCCCTGGAACACATTAATTGGAAGTTGTTTTGAAATCCAAAACACTTTTTCACCAGAAGCCTCACAAGAAGCTACAAAAACTCCCTAAGACATTGTAGTTTGTGTCACGACGGGGTTTTCGCAGCTTACCGCGGGGTTCCTTCTCCCGAAATGCCGACGGACGACTCCGGACGATAGCGTGAGGTAGGAACATGATTTAATCATCAAAACTCAAAGAGGTACAAAAAACAGAAAACAAGCCGAAGGCACTACGTGCTGATCGTACTTGGAGCTAAAGCCAACACTTAAGCATAGACTATGGACAAGGAATACTCACGAAAATGTGGAATGAAACAAACAAATCTTAGGTAGACAAGGCATGGAGCAAACAATGACGCCAGCCCGACTGACCGGCAAAGGCAGGCTTAAATAATGCCTCTGATTAGTGCTCGGGAAGCAGGTGAGCGGGCGAACACTAATCAGAAACAGGTGAACACAATGAGCAACCATGGCAACCAAAACAAACTCAGAGGTGCACAAACAGGAACTCAATGAGTCCAAAACTAACAGAAAATACAAAACATGATCCGGACCACGGATCATGACAGTTTGCACACACCAACTGTCCTCCCGGTCTTATTCATATGCATATTTAAAGAAAATTGGGTTGAGAGTTTGGGTTATGGTAGTGATGTGTCTCCACGGGGTCACTGTTTTTTTTAGGTCAACACATAAGTAGGGATGTATTTTGTTTACATTTTACCTAAAAAAATGAAAAACATTTTGTTAAAGGGGAACATTATCACCAGACCTATGTAAGCGTCAATATATACCTTGATGTTGCAGAAAAAAGACCATATTTTTTTTTAACCGATTTCCGGACTCTAAATGGGTGAATTTTGGCGAATTAAACGCCTTTCTATTATTCGCTCTCGGAGCGATGTACATCGGGAAGCAATCCGCCATTTTCTCAAACACATTACAAACACCGAGTCAAATCAGCTCTGTTATTTTCCGTTTTTTCGACTGTTTTCCGTACCTTGGAGACATCATGCCTCGTCGGTGTGTTGTCGGAGGGTGTAACAACACGAACAGGGACGGATTCAAGTTGCACCAGTGGCCCAAAGATGCGAAAGTGGCAAGAAATTGGACGTTTGTTCCGCACACTTTACCAACGAAAGCTATGCTACGACAGAGATGGCAAGAATGTGGATATCCTGCGACACTCAAAGCAGATGCATTTCCAACCCGACTGGACAGATCAGCTTTCAGGAAAAGAGAGCGGATGAGGGTATGTCTACAGAATATATTAATTGATGAAAACTGGGCTGTCTGCACTCTCAAAGTGCATGTTGTTGCCAAATGTATTTCATATGCTGTAAACCTAGTTCATAGTTGTTAGTTTCCTTTAATGCCAAACAAACACATACCAATCGTTGGTTAGAAGGCGATCGCCGAATTCGTCCTCGCTTTCTCCCGTGTCGCTGGCTGTCGTTTCGTTTTCGTCAGTTTCGCTTGCATACGGTTCAAACTGATAAGGCTCAATAGCTTCAGTTTCTTCTTCAATTTAGTTTTCGCTACCTGCCTCCACACTACAACCATCCGTTTCAATACATGTGTAATCTGTTGAATCGCTTAACCCGCTGAAATCCGAGTCTGAATCCGAGCTAATGTCGCTATACCTTGCTGTTCTATGTGCCATGTTTGTTTGAATTGGCATCACTATGTGACGTCACAGGAAAATGGACGGGTGTGTATATAACGATGGTTAAAATCCGGCACTTTGAAGCTTTTTTTTAGGGATATTGCGTGATGGGTAAAATTTTGAAAAAAACTTCGAAAAATAAAATAAGCCACTGGGAACTGATTTTTAAAGATTGTAACCCTTCTGAAATTGTGATAATGTTCCCCTTTAAAAACAATGCCTTTTAACATAATTTTGTGACATACAAGATTAACAGACTATCAATTTCTTTGATACTGTAATATAAAACCAATAATAACTAAGTAATGCATTTCATAAGATGAAATACAATCAAGTAAACAACCCAAAAAATCTATCAACATTTTTTAGTACGACTTTGGTAAGCTATGAAGCCGCACCGCTTGATGATCAACATACGAGTACCGTATTTTCCGCACTATTAGCCGCACCTAAAAACCACAAATTTATTCAAAAGCTGACAGTGCGGCTTTTAACCCGGTGCGCTTTATATATGGATTAATATTAAGATTCATTTTCATAAAGTTTCGGTCTCGCAACTACGGTAAACAGCCGCCATCTTTTTTCCCCGTAGAAGAGGAAGTGCTTCTTCTTCTACGCAAGCAACCGCCAAGGTAAGCACCCGCCCCCATAGAACAGGAAGCGCTTCTTCTTCTACTGTAAGCAACCACCCGCCCCCGTAGAAGAAGAAAAAGCGCGCGGATATTACCGTACGTTTCATTTCCTTTGTGTGTTTACATCTGTAAAGACCACAAAATGGCTCCTACTAAGCGACAGGGATCCGGTTCATGAAAAGACGCAATCTCTCCATCCGCACACGGATTACTATTTCACAGCAACTGCCTAAAGACTTTCAAGAAAAGCTGGCTACTTTCCGTGCATATTGTAAAAACAAGATAGCTGAAAAAAAGATCCGGCCAGAGAACATTATCAACATGGACGAGGTTCCACTGACTTTTGATATTCCTGTGAACCGCACTGTGGATACAACGGGAGCACGTACGGTGAATATTCGCACCACAGGGAATGAGAAGTCATCCTTCACTGTGGTTCTAGCTTGCCATGCTAATGGCCAGAAACTTCCACCCATGGTGATATTCAAAAGGAAGACCTTGCCAAAAGAGACCTTTCCAGCCGGCGTCATCATAAAAGCTAACTAGAAGGGATGGATGAAGAAAAGATGAGCGAGTGGTTAAGGTAAGTTTACGTTTACGCGAAGAGGCCGGGTGGCTTTTTTCACGCAGCTCCGTCCATGTTGATATACGATTCCATGCGCGCCTACATCACGCTGGTTTTAATATATTATTAAAGTTTGACTGACCTATTTGACTGTTTTTTTGACATTCCTTTAGCGCAGTTAGATGCGGCTTACAACACGGAGCGGCTTATAGGTGGACAAAGTTTTGAAATATGCCGTTCATTGAAGGCGCGGCTTATAACCCAGGGCGCCTTATGGTGCGGAAAATACGGTATTATTATGGTGTGTGTATAAGGTAAGACATATTATCTGGCGTTTTGTTTCGCAATATTATGCAAAAGCAACTTTTCTTACCTTCTGGTACCTGCTGATCTGTATTTGGGATCTGCATAAATCCTGAAAATTTGCGCGCGTCCGCTTTTGCAGTCCGTAACGACACCATAGTTGATAAGCTTCTTCTTTTTCTCTATCTTCTTGTTATGTAGCATTTGTCCTCCACTGTTGCCATTTCTAATATAAAGTAGTGTAAAGTTCTTACTTATATCTGTCAGTAAACTCGCCATGAAAGCGCTAAAACATACCGGTGTAGTGAGTTGACATTATTCACCCAAGGAACTTTAGTTATTAGAGAGTTCCGGTCGGACGTTTTTTTCCGGCGTTTTTATTGCACTAAAAAACAAATGGACATGATTATTGCAGCAAAACCAGCAACAATACAGAGCACAAAATGTGAAAAAACTCCACTTGCTTGAGTTGTAATGCTGATAGTCAGAATTCCAGAGTTCATGAATGCACCTTGCTGGCCATGACCATAAATGTACGTGACGGCCCTTTTAGCTGCGTGCCTACGGTGAGCCTAAGCTTGTAGGGACAAAGTGCAGGGGTATTAGGGATAAATAATTAATTCATCTATTCATGATTTTATTTTAATCAGTTAAATCAGTGGTCCCCAACCACCGGGCCCGGTACCGGTCCGCGGACCGATTGGTACCGGGCCGCACAAGGACAAAAAATAAATAAATAAATAATAATTTTTTATTTTTATTTTAATTAAATCAACATAAAAAACACAATATATACACTATATATCAATATATATCAATACAGTCTGCAGGGATACAGTCCGTAAGCACACATGATTGTATTTCTTTATTAAAAAAAAAAAAAAAAAAAAAAATCCCCCCCCCCCCCCCCAAATACAGATCAGCAGGTACCAGAAGGTAAGAAAAGTTGCATAATATTGCGAAACAAAATGCCAGATAATATGTCTTACCCTATACACACACCATAATGATACTCGTATGTTGAAGCACAGTACAATCCATCAAGCGATGCGGCTTCATAGCTTACCAAAGTCGTACTAACAAATGTTGATAGATTTTTGAGCGGCGTGTGTATTCTTCTATATTTTCAATGGAACATATAACATTTTGGTGTTGTTTACTTGAGTCATATTGCAGTCTACACAAATCTCTTATGTGTGACTACCATCATATTGCAGTCTACACGTATCTCCTATGTGTGACTGCCATCTACTGGTCACACTTATCAGTTCACCATGTACCAAATAAAATAGCTTCGAGGTCGGTAAGCACAACCAAAATTATTCCGTACATTAAGCGCACCGGGTTATAAAGCGCACTGTCGAGTTTTGAGAAATTGAAAGGATTTTAACTGCGCCTTATAGTCAGTACTTGCATTATTAGTAAATATTATGGTTACATTACATTACGATTACTGCATAGTAGGGTTGTACGGTATACCGGTATTAGTATAGTACCGTGATACTAATGAATCATTTTCGGTACTGTATCGTCTCTGAAAAGTACCAATCCTGCGCCCTGCGCCCGCGTCGTAGTCACGTCGTGACATTGCTGGTTTACGAGCAGACAAGCATGTTCGGCAGCACACAATCACAGAATACTTACAAACAGACAGTGTGTAGACGGAAAAGGGAGAACGGACGCATTTTGGCTTAAAAACTAACGATAAAGGTGAAGTTATAACACTGAAACGCCTTCAGGAAGACGTGCTTTAAGACATGGCTAGCTAGTTAGCGGATAACATCCATCCGCCGTCGGCAGTGTTTTAGCTACTTCTAAATCACTAATCTTAGTCTCCATGGCGACAAATAAAGTAAGTTTCTTACAAGTATCATCCCTGCAGGACGAGGAATAGCTAAACATGCTTCACTACACACCGTAGCTCACCGGAACCACAATGTAAACAAACGCTATTGGTGGATCTACACCTAACATCCACTGTAATGATACCAAGTACAGGCACGTATCTAGTCGATACTACTATGATTACGTCAATATTTTTTGGCATCACAACATCTTTCGTTATTTTAAAATGTATATTATGTTTATAAAGTCAGGAAATATGTCCCTGGACACATGAGGACTTTGAATATGACCAATGTATGATCCTGTAACTACTTGGTATCGGAGTGATACCCAAATTTGTGGTATCATCCAAAACTAATGTAAAGTATCAAACAACAGAAGAATAAATTATTATTACATTTTAACAGAAGTGTAGATAGAACATGTTAAAAGAGAAAGTAAGCAGATATTAACAGTAAATGAACAAGTAGATTAATAATTCATTTTCTACCACTTGTCCTTAATAATGTTGACAAAATAATAGAATGATAAATGACACAATATGTTACTGCATATGTCAGCAGACTAATTAGGAGCCTTTGTTTGTTTACTTACTACTAAAAGACAAGTTGTCTGGTATGTTCACTATTTTATTTAAGGACTTAACTGCAATAAGAAACATATGTTTACCTTAAAATTTTTTGTTAAAATAATGCTAATAATGCCATTTTTTGTGGTCCCCTTTATTTAGAAAAGTATAGGAATAATTTTAGTACCGGTACCGGTACCAAAATATTGGTATCGTTACAACACTACTGCATTGTTTTTATCGGTTATTTCTTTAGTTTAAGAGCATGTTGTTGACAAAAGTCTGTCTGCTTAGTGCCAAATATTTCTGAATGTAAATTATTGCATCTTGTTCTAATTTACGTGAAAACTTGAAACACAAATAAGTTGACTGGCAGCCTAAACGTAACATGTCTTCCTTCACTTGTAATTTTTGATGTTTCATGTGTGGAATATGAAAATCGCAAGTCAGATCGCAATTTTGCAGAGGAAAATGGCAATTAGATTTTTTTCTCAAAATCGTGCAGCTCTAGTATGATTACTACTACAGATGTCCGATGATATCGGACTGCCGATATTATCTGCCGATAAATGCTTTAAAATGTAATATTGGAAATTATCGGTATCGGTTTCAAAATTGTCGGTATCGGTCTCAAAAAGTAAAATATTTGACTTTTTAAAACGCCGCTGTGTACATGGACGCAGGGAGAAGTACAGAGCGCCAATAAACCTTAAAGGTACTGCCTTTGCGTGCCGGCCCAATCACATAATATCTACGGCTTTTCACACACACAAGTGAATGCAACAACTTTAACACTGTTACAAATATGCGCCACACTGTGAACCCACACCAAACAAGAATGACAAACACATTTTGGGAGAACATAAGCACCGTAACACAACATAAACACAACAGAACAAATACCCAGAACCCCTTGCAGCACTAACTCTTCCGAGACGCTACAATATACACCCCCCGCTATTCTCCCCACCTCAACCTCCTCATGCTCTCTCAGGGAGAGCATGTCCCAAATTCCAAGCTGCTGTTTTGAGGCATGTTAAAAAAAATAATGCACTTTGTGACTTCATTAATAAATATGGCAGTGCCATGTTGGCATTTTTTTTCCATAACTTGAGTTGATTTATTTTGGAAAACCTTGTTACATTGTTTAATGCATCCAGCAGGGCCTCACAACAAAATTAGGCATAATAATGTGTTAATTCCACGACTGTATATATCGGTATCGGTTGATATATGAAGAAATATGGTTCAACCCCCCCTCACCTCAGAACCCCATCATCATAAACACACAAACAGTTAAAACAGTTGACACTTTTAAATACCTGGGCGTAACCTTGGACAATAAACTCACCTTTGATCAGCACACCACGGACATTCAAAAAAGAAGTCAACAAAGACTGTCAGCCATCCGAAAACTTAAAAGGACTATACGTTGCACCTCATCTCCTGTTATTACTTTACCAAAGCATTGTTCAACCCATCCTTCTGTACTGTTCCACATGTTTTTTCACCCTGCTTTCTGTAACCAAACTCACACGCATTACAAACATAGCAGCTAAAATCATCGGCCTACCCACACCCAACATTTCAGACTTAAACCACAGGTCCATCACCCGACTGGCAAAAACAATAGTCCAGGATATCACTCACCCACTACACCATTACATCATCCCACTACCATCAGGGCGCAGGTACAGAACTATCAAATTCCGGAGGGCCCGCCTCAGGAAAAGCCTGATCCCTGCAGCTATAGCCACCCTTAACAGCAGGCCCGGCCGACCTGTCTGACAAGCCTGTAAATGTGTGTTGGTCATGTATGATGTATTTTTGTTATTTTGTTATTTATTTTTTTTGTGATGTGTAATGTCTATTGTTTAAATGTACGGCAGTGACAATGAATTTCCCCAAGGGGACCAATAAATCTAAATCTAATCTAATACCGGAATCGGTAATTAAGAGTTGGATATCGGCAAAAAAGCCATTATCGGACATCAATCAATCAATGTGTATTTATATAGCCCTAAATCACAAGTGTCTCAAAGGGCCGCACAAGCCACAACGACATCCTCGGTACAAAGCCCACATAAGGGCAAGGAAAAACTCACCCCAGTGGGACATCGATGTGAATGACTATGAGAAACCTTGGAGAGGACCGCATATGTGGGTAACCCCCCCCCTCTAGGGGAGACCGAATGCAATGGATGTCGAGTGGGTCTGACATAATATTGTGAGAGTCCAGTCCATAGTGGATCCAACATAATAGTAAGAGTCCAGTCCATAGTGGGGCCAGCAGGACACCATCCCGAGCGGAGACGGGTCAGCAGCGAGAAAAGAAAAGAAACGGCAGATCAACTGGTCTAAAAGGGGGTCTATTTAAAGGCTAGAGTATACAAATGAGTTTTAAGATGGGACTTAAATGCTTCTACTGAGGTAGCATCTCTAATTGTTACCGGGAGGGCATTCCATAGTACTGGAGCCCGAATAGAAAACGCTCTATAGCCCGCAGACTTTTTTTGGGCTCTGGGAATCACTAATAAGCCGGAGTTCTTTGAACGCAGACTTCTTGCCGGGACATATGGTACAATACAATCGACAAGATAGGACGGAGCTAGACCGCGTAGTATTTTATACGTAAGTAGTAAAACCTTAAAGTCACATCTTAAGTGCACAGGAAGCCAGTGCAGGTGAGCCAGTATAGGCGTAATATGATCAAACTTTCTTGTTCTTGTCAAAAGTCTAGCAGCCGCATTTTGTACCAATTGTAATCTTTTAATGCTAGACATAGGGAGACCCGAAAATAATACGTTACAGTAGTCGAGACGAGACGTAACGAACGCATGAATAATGATCTCAGCGTCGCTAGTGGATAAAATAGAACGAATTTTAGCGATATTACGGAGATGAAAGAAGGCAGTTTTAGTAACACTCTTAATGTGTGACTCAAACGAGAGAGTTGGGTCGAAGATAATACCCAGATTCTTTACTGATTCGCCTTGTGTAATTGTTTGGTTGTCAAATGTTAAGGTGGTATTATTGAATAAATGTCGGTGTTTAGCAGGACCGATAATCAGCATTTCCGTTTTCTTGGCGTTGAGTTGCAAGAAGTTAGCGGACATCCATTGTTTAATTTCATTAAGACACGCCTCCAGCTGACTACAATCCGGCGTGTTGGTCAGCTTTAGGGGCATGTAGAGTTGGGTGTCATCAGCATAACAATGAAAGCTAACACCGTATTTGCGTATGATGTCACCTAGCGGCAGCATGTAAATACTAAAGAGTGCAGGGCCAAGAACCGAACCCTGAGGAACTCCGCACGTTACCTTAACATAGTCCGAGGTCACATTATTATGGGAGACGCACTGCATCCTGTCAGTAAGATAAGAGTTAAACCACGACAAGGCTAAGTCTGACATACCAATACGTGTTTTGATACGCTCTAATAAAATTTTATGATCGACAGTATCGAAAGCAGCGCTAAGATCAAGAAGCAGCAACATAGATGACGCATCAGAATCCATCGTTAGCAGTAGATCATTAGTCATTTTTGCGAGGGCTGTCTCCGTAGAGTGATTTGCCCTGAAACCGGATTGAAAAGGTTCACAGAGATTGTTAGACACTCAGTATTCATTTAGCTGCTGTGCGACAATTTTTTCGAGGATTTTCGAAATAAAGGGAAGGTGCACCGGTCTGTAGTTTACCATGAGGTCAGGATCAAGGTTAGGTATTTTGAGCAGAGGATGAATACGTTTCTTTCCCCATCCCCACATACGGTGGACACGCCTTGATTTGCCAAGTGGAGAAATTACTCACACTTGGCTGTCAGAGATTCATTCAGTTAGAGCCGTGACAGAGCGTCGGGTGCAAAGGAGACATATTTGAGGACAAAGGCAGCCATGAGGATGAATGATGCCCGAAGGCCTTCTTCCTTAACAGCTGAGCAGTTATCACCTCTCCAGAGGCTGCTGTCAAACTGCACAGGACACAGACAGACGTGGCCCGAGAAACGGCCCTTTTTGGCCAAAGCTCGACACTCTTTCACTTTTACCTCTGAGTGTTTAACAACAGGGTCAGCGTGTGCCATTGTGACCGAGTCAGCACCGGTGAAAAGCACGCCGCTGTGTGAAATGACGTGTCGCTCCATCAGCAAAGTGCTACTTCTCATTCTGCCTGCAACAATCACGCTGAAGGACGGCAGCGCTGAGACCTTGTTACTGAAGTACGCTCCATCTCGCCAGCAGTGACGCCACGTGGGGCGCAGCACAGTGATGTTGATCAGGAACGGGAGCGTCTCATCAAGACGGCCGCCTTCGTTGCGAAATATACTCAATGCTTTCAAAAAGTTTCCAAGGCGGAACAGGATTTCTCAAAGGGAAAAAATTGGACTCCTCAAATAAAAAGGAATATGTTTTGGATGTTTAAAGATCAGACACGTCTTTGATTGATTGATTGAGACTTTTATTAGTAGGTTGCACAGTGAAGTACATACTCCGTACAATTGACCACTAAATGGTAACACCCGAATAAGTTTTTCAACTTGTTTAAGTCGGGGTCCACTTAAATTGATTCATGATACAGATATATACTATCAGATATATACTATCAACATAATACAGTCATCACACAAGATCATCACATTGAATTATTTACATTATTTACAATCCGGGGTCTGGAGGGCATACTTGCCAACCCTCCCGAATTTTCCGGGAGACTCCCGAAATTCAGCGCCTCTCCCGAAAACCTCCCGGGACAAATATTCTCCCGAAAATCTCCCGATTTTCAGCCGGAGCTGGAGGCCACGCCCCCTCCAGCTCCATGCGGACCTGAGTGAGGACAGCCTTTTTTCATGACGGGAGGACAACAGGGTGACAAGAACTAAATCATCCAGACTAGAGATAAATTGTATTATTATGTTTATCTTACCTAAAAATAAATATATTTATTCATTTAAAAAAAACAACTAAATAAATGTTTACTATATTTTGCTAAAAACATCAAAATTAATTGTATTTTTATTTGTATTTTTTCTGACTCCTCATTACATCCAGCCATAGAATTATACATTAAAATAAACATATTTGAAATAATTAATTTTAAATTATCATAATAATTCATTTAAAATGACCATATTTAATTATTAAAATAATTGCTTGTTTATCAACAACTTTAGCATTTTATTCATTACATTTTGAAGCTCTCAGAAGTCAAGTTATGTTATATTCCTTAATATTTATTTATGCAAGTTTGAAGAATCAATTATCTAAACGCAGTTTTGTTTGCATATTTTCAGGATATATATATATATATATGTAATACTTGACTTGGTGAATTCTAGTTGTCAATATACTCCTCCCCTCTTAAGCACGCCCTGCCCCACCCCCGACCACGCCCCCACCTCCCGAAATTGGAGGTCTCAAGGTTGGCAAGTATGCTGGAGGGGGGTGGGGGGGGGGGTTAGGTTTGGTTGTTATCATCAGTCATCAACAATTGAGAACAGAGAAATGCTTAACCTATTGTGACTATAACAATCTACAAGGTTAATGTAGGTTGCTTCTCTTTCTCCCCCTCCATTTTTCTGCATTCTTTCGTATCTCAAGTTATCATTACGTATATGTATTGTTGCATTTAAACAACTGTATTGTTGATAATAAAGGTAAATTATTGGTATTGTTCATTATCAATAGCGCTATTTCTATTGGTATTTGTATTGATCCATTTGTAGTGTAATAATGCTCATTGTCATTTCTGTATTATTTTTTATTTTTCGCTAACTGCTTATTTGCTATCACTTTTACCATCATATTTGTACATGTCATATTTGCTGATGTTGCTCTATTGTTGTTGTTGTTGTTGTTTGCTGTTGTTGTTTTTGTCTCTGTGTCTAATCCCCCTCTTGTCCCCACAATTTCCCCCTCTGTCTTCTTTTTTTTTTCTCTTTCTATCCCCTCCTGCTCCGGCCCGGCTGCACTAAATGATAATATAAATACATTTAATAAAGTCAAATACAAATAAGGCAACAAGAGAAGTATCCTACACTTCTCTTTTGTAAAGTAAATCTGAACAGCCGACATGGGCATCTACATCAACTATATGATTTGCCTGAGAAGCTGGACAGGACACACAAAAAAACAAAAAACAAAAAACAAAAAAAAGAGAACAGAGAAATGGATATTGGAACAGTGTAGTTCTGACTTGGTAGGATATGGACAGCAAGTAGTGGGCAGTGAGAGAGAGAGAGAGAGAGAGAGAGAGAGAGAGAGAGAGAGAGAGAGAGAGAGAGAGAGAGAGAGAGAGAGATCAGAAGGCATAAGAAAAAGTATCTGCATTTGATTGTTTACATTTGATTATTAACAATCCGGGGAGGGTGTTAGTTTAGGGTTGTAGCTGCCTGGAGGTGAACTTTTATTGCGGTTTTGAAGGAGGATAGAGATGCACTTTCTTTTATACCTGTTGGGAGCACATTCCACATTGATGTAGCATAGAAAGAGAATGAGTTAAGACCTTTGTTAGTTCGGAATCTGGGTTTAACGTGGTTAGTGGAGCTCCCCCTGGTGTTGTGGTTATGGCGGTCATTTACGTTAAGGAAGTAGTTTGACATGTACTTCGGTATCAGGGAGGTGTAGCGGATTTTATAGACTTGGCTCAGTGCAAGTTGTTTTACTCTGTCCTCCACCCTGAGCCAGCCCACTTTGGAGAAGTGGGTAGGAGTGAGGTGGGATCTGGGGTGGAGGTCTAGAAGTAATCTGACTAGCTTGTTCTGGGATGTTTGGAGTTTAGATTTGAGGGTTTTGGAGATGCAGCAAGGAATGCATAAGTCTACAAAAACCCAAAAGTTGGCACGTTGTGTAAATGGTAAATAAAAACAGAATACAATGATTTGCAAATCCTTTTCAACTTATATTCAATTGAATAGACTGCAAAGACAAGATATTTAACGTTCGGACTAAGAAACTTAATTATTTTTTTTGCAAATAATCATTAACTTTGAATTTAAAGGCCTACTGAAATTAAATGTTTTTATTCAAACGGGGATAGCAGATCCATTCTATGTGTCATACTTGATCATTTCGCGATATTGCCATATTTTTGCTGAAAGGATTTAGTATAGAACAACGACGATAAAGTTCGCAACTTTTGGTCGCTGATAAAATAAAAGCCTTACCTGTACCGGAAGTAGCGTGACGTCACAAGTTGAAAGTCTCCTCACATTTCCCCATTGTTTACACCAGCAGCGAGAGCGATTGGGACCGAGAAAGCGACGATTACCCCATTAATTTGAGCCAGGATGAAAGATTAGTGGATGAGGAACGTGAGAGTGAAGGACTAGAGTGCAGTGCAGGACGCATCTTTTTTCGCTCTGATCGTAACTTAGGTACAAGAGCTCATTGGATTCCACACTCTCTCCTTTTTCTATTGTGGATCACAGATTTGTATTTTAAACCACCTCGGATACTATATCCTCTTGAAAATGAGAGAACGCGAAATGGACATTCACAGTGACTTTTATCTCCACGACAATACATCGGTGAAGCACTTTAGCTACGGAGCTAACGTGATAGCATCGGGCTTAACTGCAGATAGAAACAAAAGAAATAAACCCCTGACTGGAAGGATAGACAGAAAATCAACAATACTATTAAACCATGGACCTGTAACTACACGGTTAATGCTTTCCAGCCTGGCGAAGCTTAAAGGGGAACATTATCACAATTTCAGAAGGGTTAAAACCATTAAAAATCAGTTCCCAGTGGCTTATTTTATTTTTCGAAGTTTTTTTCAAAATTTTACCCATCACGCAATATCCCTAAAAAAAGCTTTAAAGTGCCTGATTTTAACCATCGTTATATACACCCGTCCATTTTCCTGTGACGTCACATAGTGATGCCAACACAAACAAACATGGCACATAGAACAGCAAGCTATAGCGACATTAGCTCGGATTCAGACTCAGATTTCAGCGGCTTAAGCGATTCAACAGATTACGCATGTATTGAAACGGATGGTTGTAGTGTGGAGGCAGGTAGCGAAAACGAAATTGAAGAAGAAACTGAAGCTATTGAGCCATATCGGTTTGAACCGTATGCAAGCGAAACCGACGAAAACGACACGACAGCCAGCGACACGGGAGAAAGCGAGGACGAATTCGGAGATCGCCTTCTAACCAACGATTGGTATGTGTTTGTTTGGCATTAAAGGAAACTAACAACTATGAACTAGGTTTACAGCATATGAAATACATTTGGCAACAACATGCAATTTGAGAGTGCAGACAGCCCAATTTTCATTAATTAATATATTCTGTAGACATACCCTCATCCGCTATGTTTTCTTGAAAGCTGATCTGTCCAGTTTTGGAGTTGATGTCAGCAGGCCAGGGAAGCTAGAGTCGATATTCTTCTCTTGATCATCTTCGGTGGCATAAGGGACGGTGTGAGCCAAGACATCCAGGGGGTTTAGCTCGCTCGTCTGCGGGAACAAACTGCCGCCATTGCTTGCCGTGCTACTGAGGTCCTTTGTCCCTGAATTGCTCACACACTCCGGCAGATTCAATGGGGGTCTGGCGGCAGATTTCTTTGACTTTATCGTTGGAAATGCATCTGCTTTGAGTGTCGCAGGATATCCACACATTCTTGCCATCTCTGTCGTAGCATAGCTTTCGTAAGTGTGCGGAACAAACGTCCAATTTCTCGCCACTTTCGCATCTTTGGGGCACTGGTGCAACTTGAATCCGTCCCTGTTCGTGTTGTTACACCCTCCGACAACACACCGACGAGGCATGATGTCTCCAAGGTACGGAAAACAGTCGAAAAAACGTAAAATAACAGAGCTGATTTGACTCGGTGTTTGAGAAAATGGCGGATTGCTTCCCGATGTGACGTCACGTTGTGACGTCATCTACTAGAAAGGCGTTTAATTCGCCAAAATTCACCCATTTAGAGTTCGGAAATCAGTTAAAAAAATATATGGTCTTTTTTCTGCAACATCAAGGTATATATTGACGCTTACATAGGTCTGGTGATAATGTTCCCCTTTAACAATGCTGTTGCTAATGACGCCATTGAATCTAACTTAGCTACGGACCTCGACAGAGCTGTGATAAAAACATTAGCTCTCCACCTACGCCAACCCTCATCTGCTCATCAACACCGAAGCTCACCTGCGTTCCAGCGATCGACGGAGCGACGAAGGACTTCACCCGATCATCGATGCGGTCGGCAGCTAGCGTCGGATAGCGCGTCTGCTATCCAAGTCAAAGTCCTCCTGGTTGTGTTGCTGTAGCCAGACGCTAATACACCGATCGTATCTACAGCTTTCTTCTTTGCAGTCTCCATTGTTCATTAAACAAATTGCAAAAGATTCACCAACACAGATGTCTAGAATACTGTGGAATTTTGCGATGAAAACTGAGCTTTTTGTATTGGATACAATGGCGTCCCAATACTTCCGTTTCAACCATCGACGTCACGCGCATACGTCATCATACCTAAACGTTTTCAAACGGAAGTTTCGCAGGAAATTTAAAATTGCACTTTATAAGTTAACCCAGCCGTATTGGCATGTGTTGCAATGTAAAGATTTCATCATTGATATATAAACTATCAGACTACGTGGTCGGTAGTAGTGGCTTTCAGTAGGCCTTTAATGGCAGCAACACATTGCAAAAAAGTTGGCAAGAAAAGATTTCTTAAAAAAATCTAACATGCACTTTTTAATGCACCTTTTTGTAACTGCGGACCGATCAACGCTTGAAAATGTGTCCCACGGACGGGGGATGTGGGGGGAGGGGGGAGCAAGCGCCATTCATATAAAACTCGCAGGATGCACTAACATTACATTTTCATATAAAGGTGCGGGCCGCAAAATAACGTGTCTGAGACCTCTGTTTTACATGCTGCATGTAGGATACGATCTTTATCCTTGACGATAGGCAGTCAAGCGGCTTAGACCGCGCATGCAGCCAACATTGACTGGTGTTTCTCCCCTTTCTGAGCATTTTTTTTTTTTACAATTTCGGGCTTCAATTCCAAGATTGTGGCATTCCTTTTCGTCTGGGCATCAGAGAATTCAGCCTTGTGCTTGAGAGTGGGGGGAGGGAGTCTCATATTCACGTACCAAACCAGTTAGGTCGAAACAAATAATTTAAGGGAGTGCGTCATAACCACGAAACTTTGAAACAAGAAAACGTTCATACTTCACTACATCACGCTTCAAAGAATGCGGCTTCACTGTATCGTAGAATTTTATACCGTATTTTTCGGACTAAAAGTCGTAGTTTTTTTCATAGTTTGGCCGGGCTCCAGTACGACTTTTATATGTTTTTTTTCCTTCTTTATTATGCATTTTCGGCAGGTGCGACTTATACTCCGGTGCGACTTATACTCCGAAAAATACGGTACATTTTTTTAAGCGTATTCTGTGTATTTTTGGCCTAAATCATAAAGTGTTTTCATGCATATTTGTACGAGCTATCGTAATTTAATCAAGGTAGCCTTGTTAGTTTTAGCAAATATGCTCACATGTTTGTGTTAGTATTATTAACTTACAATTCCATTCTTTCTGTATTGTTTCTGTTTCATAAATTCACCAGAACCATAATAAATTAAAAATATCAAAATTACAATGGAATTGGTCACTAGATAAGACCTTACCAATTGGAGCGTGAGGTTCAGTATCGTGGACACCGATTTTTTCAGCCTCAGGTAGCATTACTATGTTGGATTCAAAGAGTGTAGAGCGGACTTTGTACTATATTTTCCGGACTATAAGTTACTAGCTTTTTTCCAATGCTTTGAATCCTGCGGCTTATACGACGGTGTGGCTGATTAATAGACTTTTCTTCACTAACGGCTATGATGTTTTGTATTCAACAAATAGTTTTACTATTACGCCGACAGAGACAGTGAAAAGGTGCGTTATTGTTTATACTATGGCGCCATCTTTTAGACGAGTTCGCCCACTGCAGGTGCTGCGGGTAGACAATGTACTTCCTTTTTTGTGCTGGAAGTATATTTGTCCATTTCTGCTCGTATGGAATCCTCATTCATCACTTCAAGCAACATTTGTAAGTTTTACAATGTAACTAAAACAAGGTGTACTTACTAAACCGCCCCATGTGGGATGTCTTTAGGAGTGTTTTCATGCATATTTGTACGAGCTATCGTAATTTAATCAAGGTAGCCTTGTTAGTTTTAGCAAATATGCTCACATGTTTGTGTTAGTATTATTAACTTACAATGCCGTTCTTTCTGTATTGTTTCAGTTTCATAAATTCACCAGAACATTACCGTGGAGTTATTGAGTCTGTTTAGCTGGTTGAATAGCTAGCTTCCGTAGCTATGACGATGACTTCTATTTAATTTGATCAGCCGTTTTACTGCCTTGTTACAGACACCATTTGGAAACCATTAAGGTATGTAAATAAACATTTACAAAATATTTCCTACCAGTGGCTTATGGTCTGATGTAGCTAATATATGTGAAAATATTTATTTCTTCTAAAATTTGGTGGGTGCCACTTAAATACTGGTGCGCTCCACAGCCCGGAGAATACGGTAGGTGCTACTCATGTTTGGAGGGCTCTTATAATGTTAAAAACTGTGTTTGAAAGGTTGATACATGTTTTTTTATGCTCAAGCTATGAAAATATTCGATCTATAATGAATAATTCTTTCTTCGCGGAAATTCATTTGCCACAGTCAAGAACAGGAACCAATCAACAGCAATAAACAAGGGTTTATTGAATTTTCAACTTAAATTTAAAGTGTGAGGAATGATTGTGTATTTTAAAGCAAGGGACATTTTAAATGATATCCTAAAAGGCTAGGGTACATGAGGTCAAGGGTGAAATCGCTCCTACTTTTTCAGGGGTTAGATCAGGGGTCGGCAACACAAAATGTTGAAAGAGCCATATTGGACCAAAAATACAAAGAAGTAATCTGTCCGGAGCCTCAAAAAATGTAAAGACTTATATAAGTGTTGTAATGAAGACAACACATGATGTAACTGGCTATTTAGCTATATCAGCCTACTATCAAAATGACTATGTGTTGCAGGCTGACGCAAATCTTCGTTGAAAGAAATGTTGAAATGTAATATTTATTCTCCACATTTTTACAACATTGGAAAACATTGGTAAAACTTCTCGGAGGGTGAGATAACTTCTGTAAATGACTGTCTTAGAATGGCCAAGTTAAAGGAACGGCAGGCTGTCTTCTTAAAAATTAATTTATTACAATATTTGCAAGGTGGCTAACGTTTGCTGTGGTCTGGAACAACATGGCACACAAACAACTATCAGAAATACAGCCAATTTTACATGCAGATAATGTGTCATGAAACATGGAAAAATAAAGGACATAAGTAAAGGGAATTAAATGAGCTCAAATATACCTACAAACGAGGCATAATGATGCAATATGTACATACAGCTAACCTAAATAGCATGTTAGCATCGATTAGCTTGCAGTCATGCAGTGACCAAATATGCCTGATTAGCACTCCATAACAAGTCAATAATATCAACAAAGCTCACCTTTGTGCATTCACGCACAGTATAAAACGTTTGGTGGACAAAATGAGACAAAGAATGAGTGGCATAGAACACGTCTTTCTGTGGCAGCGTCGGAGAACGTTATACATGTAAACAAACTGTTGAGTCACTGTCCACACAACGGTTAGTTCAAGAGCCGCTGAAATTAGTAGGACAAAAAAGTCGCTCGCCATATACTCTCATCAGTGAAGCATGAACACGAACATAACAAACAGTCGGCTTTCTAACAATTAGGAAGGTTTGTTTCGTGTTTGTCCTCCTACAGAAACCATTATACAACAAAAAATTTCTTTTTTACCCCATTTTTTTTTCCATTTCTATACATTTTTGTAAAAGCTATAGAGCGGAGCCACAAGGGCGCCGCTCAAGAACCGCATGTGGCTCTAGAGCATGGGTGTCAAACTCTGGCCCGCCGTGTAATTTCACTTGGCCCTTGAGGCGATATCACTTAAGCTGGCCTGCCGATTATATATTGCGGCGATGCCGCGGTAACACCGCATTCGCTGCTAATTCTAATACTTGCCAACCCTCCCGGTAGTCTTCCGAACGTCAGCGCCCCTCCCGAAAATCGTCACGTCTGCTTTTCAGTCAGTCCGAGTGCTGGCCCAGTCACATAACATGTGCGGCTTCTGCACGCACACACAATTGAATGCAACGCATACTTCATCAACAGCGATGCAGGTTACACTGAGGGTAGCCGAATAAAAAAACTTTAACACTGTGAGAAATATACGCCACACTGTGAATCCACACCAAACAAGAATGACAAACACATTTCGGGAGAACATCCGCACCGTAACACAACATAAACACAACAGAACAAATACACAGAACCCTTTGCAGCACTAACTCTTCCGGGACGCTACAAGGTGTGTGTGTGTGTGGGGGGGGGGGGGATTTGGTAGTAGCGGGGGTATATTTTGGAGCGTACCGGAAGAGTTAGTGCTGCAAAGGATTCTGGGTATTTGTTCTGTTGTGTTTATATTGTGTTACGGTGCGGATGTTCTCCCAAAATGTGTTTGTCATTCTTGTTTGGTGTGGATTCACAGTGTGGCGTATATTTCTAACAGTGTTAAAGTTTTTTATACTGGCACCCTCAGTGTAACCTGTATCGCTGTTGATGGAGTATGCCTTGCATTCACCGCACATATCTTGTGATTGGGTCTGAACGATGTCCGAATGGATGGAAAGCGGACGTGACGATAGCTCGTAGAGTACGTTAAAGGCAGTGCATTTAAGGCACCCCCCCCCCAAGACTGTGGTCCGGGTGGACGAGATATAATGACTGAGGAACACCTTCGTTCGATAATGAAGGTTGCCTCAGCTCAAAGCCTGAGCCCCGACATTAATGAACTAGCATCCAAGAAAAGATGCCAGGTATCTGGCTTGGGCACATCAGATTAGATCAGTGTGTTGCAAACTGAGCAGTTTAAAGTCCTGAATGGTTGTTTTATTCATTGTTGTTTTATTTTCCAATGTATTAGCCTGTGGAAAAAGTTAATGTTGATATTTACCTCAGAAGGCTGCAAATAGAAAAAAGGCATTACATTTTTATTTAAATTGTATTTAATATGCCATTGATATTTTTTAATTATTATTATTATTGTTATTATTTGAAACTCGATTTTGCATGTCACTATAAAGTTATATAAGCCTTGCTTGTTCAATATTCAATGCAAAACTTGTTTTTGGTCCCTATTAAAAGGTTAATTTGTTCAACCTTGGCCCGCGGCTTTGTTCAGTTTAAAATTTTGGCCCACTCTGTATTTGAGTTTGACACCCCTGCTCTAGAGCCACGGGTTGCTGACCCCCGGGTTAGGTAAAAGCAAAGACTACATTACCAGAAGGTTTGGCACATACAATACTACATTACACCACATTTCCTAAAACGGTGGCGAGACACTTGTCTATTTATAGATGTTGGACATGGTTCCACTGCAGTCCAGCACCATGTGGGATGGCTGATCTGAGGTCTGCATGCTGGAATTCGTTCTGATGCGATTTAGGCAAAACAGCAGTCTAAAAAAAATATCTCAGATAAAGGAAATTCCTCTCGGGGTAATTAGCATAGCGATGAAGTGATTGTATGCTCGCGAGGGTTGAAGAAAATGTTAAAAATGTGGGCTCACACCATTGAAGGCATGTTGTTTTTCACATATCCAAAACACTGTGGTGGGAAACCTTGCAGATAGTCACGGAGTAGGAATATCTATTTAAGGCTTTTATCAACACATGGATCCAGTTTTAGTGCATTGAACACCTGAACTCTCCCATTTCCATGTAGGCCCTTAGAGGTGTCCTCTCTTAATGAGCTGCAGCTATTAATATTACCACCCACCATACACAGGAAATGCCATCCATGTTGACAGAATACATGCTGTTATGGAAGCAGACTTCCCACCTATATTTCCATCTGTTGTACAATTTAATTCATTTTAGGTTACTAAAATTAAAATAAACTACTAAATTAGCTTGCGAGCTCGCAAAAGATGCCTGTAGCTACTGGCTGGATGTGGGTAAACCTCTCAGCCAATCAAGCGAGAGGAAAATACCTGCCTCGAATATGATTGGTTTTTAAACTTGTCAGTCAGAAGTTGCTTGTGGTGTTATTTGACCTCCATTGTGAATGACATTTATTTTGGCAATGTACAAATAGATGAACAATCCAAAAATCAGTGATTGCAATATTGATCTCTGATATAGGTCTGATATCAGCAAATAATAAATATCGCATTGTATTCGATCCGGCGGCGTTTCTGGGTGTTGTTGATAAATGGCTTTTCACTTTGCATAGTAGAGTTTTAACTTGCACTTACAGATGTAGCGACAAACTGTAGTAACTGACAGTGGTTTTCTGAAGTGTTCCTGAGCCCATGTGGTGATAACCTGTATGCACCTTTCAGCATTATGTGTAAGTTACCCATGCCTTGGGCACTAATACACCCCCATACCATTACAGATGCTGGCTTTTGAACTATGCGCATATAATAATCCGGATGGTTCTTTTCCTCTTTGGTCCGGAGGACACAACGTCCACAGTTTTCAAAAACAATTGGAAACGTGGACTCGTCAGACCACAGAACACTTTTCCACTTTGCATCAGTCCATCTTAGATGAGCTCGGGCCCATCAAAGCCGGCAGCGTTTCTGGGTGTTGTTGATAAATAGCTTTCACTTTGCATAGTACAGTTCTAACTTGCACTTACAGATGTAGCGACGAACTGTAGTTACTGACAGTGGTTTTTTGAAGTGTTCCTGAGCCTGTGTGGTGATATCCTTTACACTCTGATGTCGCTTTTTGATGCCTGAGGAATCTAAGGTCTGTAATATCATCGCTTACGTGCAGTGATTTCTCCAGATTCTCTGAACCTTTTGATGATATCACAGACCATCTGTTGAAAAGCTCTATGGAGATTATTTTATTTTCCAGCATGATCTGGCACCTGCCCACAGTGCCAAAACCACCAGTAACTGGTGTACTGACCATGGCATTACTGTCCTCGATTGGCCTGCCAACTCCCTTGACCTGAACCCCATAGAGAATTTGTGGGGTATTGTGAAGAAGAAGCTGAAAGACACCAGACCCAATAATGCAAATGAGCTAAAGGCCGCTATTGAAGCATTCTGGACATCCATAACACCTCAGCAATGCCACAGGCTGATTGCCTCCATGCCACACTGCATTGATGCAGTAATCCGTGCAAAAGGATCCCCAACCAAGTACTGAGTGCACTAATTGACATTTTCAAATGTTTGATTTTGTTTTGCTGTTTTAAATCTTTTTTTTTTACTTGGTCTGAGGAAATATTCACATTTTTTGAGATAGGATTTTTGAGTTTTCTTAAGCTGTATGCCATAATCAGCAATATTAAAATAATAAAAGGCTTGCAATATTTCAGTTGATGTGTAATGAATCCAGAATGTATGACATTTTTTTAATTGCATTACAGAAAATAAAGAACTTTATCACAATATTCAAATTTTCTGAGACAGTCCTGTATTATTTGCCTGAGTGACTGGATATAACAGAAAAAAAAATGTTTTAATCGATTAAGAACTGTTACAAAATAAGAATCGCGATTCATTCAAAAATCGATTGTTTTTCTGACACCCTTAGTATGTATGGGACGCAGAAGAATTAGCTTCTCTAAGATGCCTAAGTAAAGATGAAATGTCAGTGGATTTAAAAGATGGTTTTGTGAGCCCAGTTATCAGTAGTGTGCTGTAATATGCATCCAAATGTCTTCCTATTAAATAATTTGCAAGTGTGATTGGCAAGCCAGCAGCTGACGAAACACTTTGAATGCCACTTCCTGTTTGTGCTGCTGGTGGAGGTCCTACGTGCCTACTGGGTGTCCACTTCCTGAGAGCACGACTGCTCCCTCAGCTCGTTACGCCTGCACGGTGCCCTTGGAGCCTGGGAGAGTACGCCACGTCACAACAACAACAACAACAACCCGCTCTGTGCCAGCGACACAATCTGCACACATTCATTCTTTAAAAAAGCACGCCGTGTTTGGAAAGATGTTGCGTACATTTGGAGCCCTGGTGGCTGCGTCCCTCCTTTATCCATCACACCTTCAGGACATTTGTGGGGACTGTAATGCCAAACTGCCAGTCGCCGTGGGGACAATGACTCACGCTCGTCACTGGGGCAAAAACCCTACACCTTCCCTTTTTTTTTTACCTCCTCGCAGTCCCCCGTGGACTCCCACCGTGGACTCTCAGTGTGGTAATTGGTTGCAGCGAGGCGAATGGAGGAGGGAGGAAAACAACTACAGTATGAAGAAGCACGCCAGGCGATGAGTCATTCACGGGGGCAAAGTGGGGCGCAACATTCTAACGTGCAAAATGTCCGTGTGTCTTATCTTGGAGAGGTGGCATTTTGTTTTCCTACGCCCCACTTGTCCTATTAATAATGGATGAGATTTATGTAGCGCTTTTATAAACACTCAAAGCGCTGGGAGAGAGGCGGTGAGTGGCGAGTGTCCTGCCAAAGGTCGTGACTTGGATTGCGGAAGCTGGAATCGAACCTGAAACCCTCAAGTCGTTGGCACCGTCGCTCTACCATTTGAGCCACACCGTGCTGTGTTCGGTGAAAATGTTCGCCAAAAAATTGCCTTAGTGTTTGTTCAAATCCTGTGCTTTTTGATGTTAGGGTATCAAGGAACACTTAAACACATTTATAAAGTCACGAGTGGAATCAATGTTATTCAAAAAAAAGAGCCTCAAAACATTGCAATTGTTGCCGCAACGTTACAGAAAAACTGACGAAAATTCAGGCGTTTTATGTCGCAACATCCACACAAAAAAAGCCTGCAAAATCCTGGAAGGACTGGTCAAGGTATTAGCAGAATATTGCCTCTAACAAATTAGTCCGTCTGTCCGGGTTCCGAACCGAAAATCCCACGTTAAAATAAGCTACCATGGGGTCAAAAGAAAGTTGCAAAGTGCAGGTGCACTTTGATAAAGAAGGTGAGAAATGCTATTGAATTCAAGAAAGAACTGTCTGCAAAGGTGCTATGGTGTCCGCATGGTTCTCATACCTCTGAGGTAATTTATCAATTTAATTCATCATTTATATGTATTTCTCATCGTTTTCTGTAATTATTCTCTACAGGGTGTCAAACTTGTTTTCACTGAGGGCCACATCGCAGTAACGGGCCTCATTAACAGTAACTATACATGAATATAAATGCATAATACCCTCATGAGATCATTTTTACGTACAAATTGCTTTTAACTCATAAATCAAGCAGATATCTAAGTATTTATTTTTATTTAAACAAACTTATATGTATAGTATATAATTATATATATATATATATATATATATATATATATATATATTTTTATATATATATATATATATATATATATATATATATATATATATATATATTGAAATATTTGAACATGTTATTCGTTGCATGAATAGATAGTATTAAAGTTTAAAAGATATGCAGTTACATGCACTTCATGCATTTTTCTGTCAAAATGGAAAGCACAAAAACATTTAGTAAGAAAGATGATTAAAGAACATTATTTTTAGGCTTTCACCTTCAGTTTGACACCTGCTCCATAAAATGTATTTTGTGTTCATATCTATTTTCTTCCGCCTGTGTGGGTCACGGGGGCGGTAGTCTCAGTAGGGAAGCCCAGACTTCCTGGTCTCGGAACACCGTGACATTTCCGGGCCAGCTGCGAGACATAATCCCTCCAGTGTCCTGGGTCTCGCCGGGGCCTGGAACAGCTAACCAGGGAGGCATCTCAATGAGACGACGGAATTCCTTAAAGGAAAACTCTACTTTTTTTCTTCTTTTTTTTTTTGCCTCGTCCACAATCCTGATATGAGACAAGAACACATGTCTTTCCCTTTTCTGTGCGTTCTAAATCATAACAAACTTCTAGTAAGAGGCGGTTAACAATGCAAGTAATGGGAATACAATCTATTCTGCCTGTAAAGCCCTCTAAAAAACATCAAAAATCCTTGTTATATACAGTACAGGCCAAAAGTTTGGACACACCTTCTCATTTAATGTGTTTTCTTTATTTTCCTGACTATTTACATTGTAGACTGTCACTGAAAACTATGAATGAACACATGTGGAGTTACAAAAAAAGGTGAAATAACTGAAAACATGTTTTATATTCTAGTTTCTTCAAAATAGCCACTCTTTGCTCTGATTACTGCTTTAGCACTCTCCTGGCATTCTCTGGATGAGCTTCAGGCAATCTTGTGAAGTGAAAACCGTTTCAGGTGACTACCTCTTGAAGCTCATCGAGAGAATGCCAAGAGTGTGCATGAACTGGCAGAGTATAACATCCTAAAAATCATGTACAAAGCACATGCAACAATTCCACCAAACAACATTCAAAACAAAAAAAGAGAATGTAATTATAATCTGAAAGGAACTGAGATCTTTAGATTTGGAACAGATAATGAAAATAAGTATTTCAATCACATGTGTTAGTTTATGGAACAATCTTGACAGTTCAGTTCAGTTTATTTGGAACATGCATACGATAGATACAATGTAATCCATCACATATTTCCAGTTGTTTCATTACCGCACGTCCGAAAAGGAGTAGGAAGAAGCTGAGCTTATCTAATCCTACCCCTTTTCATACCATAGCAAGTTTATCCTATTTCCTTGTTCTCTGTAACAGAATAGTGAACAAATAAATAATGAACAAATAGTATACCATAGTAAGTCAACAAATATTAAATACATAAATAATCTTAGTTCTTGTTCTGTGTACTTTGTGAACACTTGTAGTTTGAACAGTCTCTTAAACTGAATCATATTGGTGCTTTGTTTAATTTCCTTGCTTAATCCATTACATAATTTAATTCCACATACGGATATGCTAAAGGTTTTAAGTGTTGTACGCGCATACAAATGTTTTAAGTTCCGTTTTCCTCTAAGGTGATAATTCGCCTCTTTTGTTGAGAAGAATTGTACATTCTTGGGTAGCAGGTTATAGTTTGCTTTATACATCATTTTAGCTGATTCAATAAATAATGGGTTTGTATGTTCTCTTTTTCCAACATTATGTATTATTCTAAGTGGGATAAAACAATCTAAATCTCTTTCTGTATTGAAAAAAATTAAAAATCATCATGATGAAAAGATATTGATTGATTGATTGATTGAGAAGTTTATTGACATCTTAAAGAATTAAATCCATGAAATGCTTTAAAAAGGCAAATGGATGGCACAAAAAGCCAAAGGGCTTGTTTCCATTGTGGTCCATAAATAATATGACTGAGTAAAATTATTTCTTCACGATACGTTTAAACCTTGTAAAATGAAAACATGGCTTTGTAGTCGCCAACGTTGAAAGTTAACTGTTGTATTTGTGAAAAAAGGGGCAGATATTATACATTTTGAACTTCTTTCTGCTCCTTTTCATTCATATTTTACTTTAATGTAATGTTGATTGATTTATTTGTATTTTTATTTTTTACATGAACTGAACTGAACCTTTTTGACTATGAGTCTGCCAGCGCATCCAACACACTCCTTTAAAATAACACTAAGGCTATTAAACTACATCAATTAAGTTTAAATAGCACACCTATACTGCAAAGTTGTAGTAGTGTGATTTGCTTATCATACGGTATGGAAATATTTTTTCTGTAGACATTATTACTATGGGTTTTATATTACTAATCAATTACTGTAGATAGTGTTATGAAAAACAAGGGTGTGGAGATGTCCCAATTCGGAATAGAAGAGGTCAAATTTGGCGTATTTATAAATGATAATAACTTAGAATTGCTTGTAAATATTATTATGCTTCATTTTTTATTATTTTATTTTGCCTTTATTCAACCAGGTAAAATCCCATTGAGATCAAATATCTCTTTTCCAAGGGAAACCTGACCAAGAGAGCAGCAGCAAGGTTACATTAAAAACAGTAAACAACACATAAAACATCAAATTTACAACATTAAAACTTGCTCACATGACACATGTGCATACAGACAAGGTAGACTGCAATTATTTCACAGAAGCTTTAAACTCATTTAATGTAACAAGGGTTTGAAGTTTAATATTCGATTGTAGGTTGGTGCTGAAAACCTAAATTCTTTCTTGCCCAGTTCAGTTCTTACTTTGGGGACGACAAACTGCAGAACATTCATTGAACGAAGATTGTGACTTCCTTGTTTCTTTGTTAAAAGTCAAGACAGATAAGCAGAGGTGGGTAGTAACGCGCTACATTTACTCCGTTACATCTACTTGAGTAACTTTTGGGATAAATTGTACTTCTAAGAGTAGTTTTAATGCAACATACTATTACTTTTACTTAAGTATATTTATAGAGAAGGAACGCTACTTTTACTCCGCTACTTTTATCTACATTCAGCTCGCTACTCGCTACTAATTTGTATCGATCGGTTAATGCACGCTTTGTTTGTTTTGGTCTGTCAGACAGACCTTCAAAGTGCCTGCCTTACTGGTGACGTTTCACTACGTTCCACCAATCAGATGCAGTCACTGGTGACGTTGGACCAATCAAACAGAGCCAGGTGGTCACATGACCTGACTTAAACAAGTTGAAAAACTTATTGGGGTGTTACCATTTAGTGGTCAATTGTACGGAATGTGTACTGTACTGTGCAATCTAATAATAAAAGTTCCAATCAATCAATCAAAAGTGTGAAGGAAAAAAGATACTTGTTTTATTTCAACCGTACCGTCAAAAGCCTCAAGACTGACCGCACATGAGGACGTTCCTGTCTTCACAATAAAAGTGCCGCGCCATCGCGCCTGCGCTTTCAAAACAAGAGTCTCCGAAAGCCAGCGTAAACAAGCTAGCAAGCTACGGAGTTTGACACCAATATATTTCTTGTAAAGTGTATAAAAACGAATATGGAAGCTGGACAAATAGGATGCCAAAAACCCACCACTTTCATGTGGTATTAGACAGAAAGGAGGAACTTTTCTTCTCCTCCATTTGAAAACGTGGACGTTATCATCACGACTGTCTGATTACAATCAACGCAAGTCATCAGAATCAGGTAATACACCAACTTATATTCTAGTCTTCATTAAAGAAAGGAATCTATATGTTAAACATGCATGTATATTCATTAAAACACCTTTAACATGTAAACAAAAACAGCAAAATAAATACTTATAAATTATATACTGTATATATCAATGTATATGTATCTATGTATGTATACATATATATATATATATATATATATATATATATATATATATATATATATATATATATATATATGATATGAGTGTGTATGTTACTCATCAGTTACTCAGTACTTGAGTAGTTTTTTCACAACATACTTTTTACTTTTACTCAAGTAAATATTTGGGTGACTACTCCTTACTTTTACTTGAGTAATACATTTCTAAAGTAACAGTACTCTTACTTGAGTACAATTTCTGGCTACTCTACCCACCTCTGCAGATAAGATGGAGTGATACCCAGAATGGTTTTGTAGATGAATATACCAATGATTGAGGCGTCGAGCACATAAAGACGTCCAGTTAACCATTGAGTATAATACGCAATGGTGAGTAAGGGGAGCGCAGTTGGTGATGAATCTCAGTGCCCCGTGGTACACACTATCCAGCTTGTGGAGACAACCAGCAGTAGCATTCATGTACAACACATCTCCATAGTCAACAACAGGTAAAAAGGTTGTTTACACCAATTTCTGTTTCACAGTAAAAGAAAAGCAAGACTTGTTTCTAAAATAAAATCCCAGTAAAAGTTTCAGTTTTTTTTACAACATACTGAATTTGCTCCTTAAAACTCAAGTGGTCATCAATTAAAAGTCCAAAATATTCAAAAGAAGATACTAACACAATTTGTTGCCCATTTCTTGTTCAAATGTTCTCACACAGTGCTGATCTTTACAGTTTTTGATGTGGTAAAGAACATACATTTTGTTTTCTCTGCATTTAAAACCAGCTTCAAGCTATTTTTTTATACATCATTGCAGATTTCTAAAAGCAAAACCTACATTTTACAGCCCTTTGAGACACTCGTGATTTAGGGCTATATAAGTAAATATTGATTGATTGATTGATTTACATACCTGCCAACTTTTGAAATCAGAAAAACCTAGTAGCCAGGGTCCAGGGGCCACAGGCCCCGGTAGGTCCAGGACAAAGTCCTGGTGGGGGGTTCAGGCTTCGCCCCCTACGCAAAATGATTATTAGCATTCAGACAGGTTAAAATGTTGCTAAAACCATCACTTTTCTATCAGTCACAGTGACTTTTCAAAACAAAAATATTACAGCAAAAATCATATGGGTTGATTGACATGTTGATTCTGTAAGCTAACTTCAATAGTTTGAAATTATTTTGACAGTTAATGCCAGTTATCCTGTCAACCTTTCACAAGACTTCAATTTGTTAATTGAAAGTATAAACAGTATAAACACTTTTTACAGTAAACAAATGGTAAAACAGTACTAAACAATTCCATTAAAAGAAAAATTGGTGTCATTATTAACTTTCTGTCCAAGCTTGTATAATCTACTGCCTTGTTCAATTGTATAAAATATTCTGTGCCTAAAATTCACATTTCTATCACAATTATCATACTGTAAACATGGTAAGCTAACTTCATTAAAATTAATAGTCCTGTCAATAGCATGGAATTACAATTCAAATATAGTTTTTTTGTAAGCCTTTCAAAAGAATTCAAAATATGAAAAATTAATGAAAATTAATTTAAGCCATCAGACACTTGAAAAGTGGCACATCACATCTCTAATGTAATCATTTTAACTTTTCAACAGAAATAGCACTGCAAAAATATTAAGGACAAGATTTCTTCAACTTGGACTTGAAAGCATAAATAGTATAAACACTTTTAACAGTATAACAGTACTAAACAATTCCAATAGATAACATTGGTGTCATTACCTTTTTGTGGCTAAAATCCGAAAAACGTTGAAAGTTTTCCACTTGTATCGCTAGCAACGGCATTAGACTTGTGTTTTTTTTGTCCCAACGTGGTCTTTTACATCGCTAATTCCTCCGTGTCCGATCGAAAAATCTTGTCTGCACAAGGTGCAATTCGCGTAGTTTTCACCCTTTTTGGAACGGATAATTATTCCCGGATAGGCTTTTGAATATTCTTTACGGAATGACTGCAGTTTTCTTTTCGGTTTAAGACTCGTTTGCAATGTTTCTCTGGCTGATTCCATGATCGTTCGCTCGTTTGGAAACAATGGCAACAGGTGCTTTGTGCTTGGCAGCGGTGCTATAAATAGCCTCGCGCATTTAAAAAAAATATTTTTTTTTAATTAATGAAAAACCGTATTTTTTATCACTGCAACCGTAACCCGGAATAGGTTGATGAAAACCGTACTAATTACGGGAAAACCGAAGTAGTTGGCAGGTATGGATTTATTTTCCCATTGGCTTAATACTTTCAAATTAACAATAAAATATTGGAGTTTGATTAAAAGTACAAAAGCCCTTCAATGGATATCCTTGTTCAAAACATTAAAAATTATTTATATATTATTAGGGATGTCCGATAATGGCTTTTTGCCAATATCCGATATTGTCCAACTCTTTAATTACCGACGATACCGATATCAACCGATATATGCAGTCGTGGAATTAACACATTATTATGCCTAATTTGGACAACCAGGTATGGTGAAGATAAGGTACTTTTTTTTTTTTTTATTAAAAAATAAGATAAATAAATTAAAAACATTTTCTTGAATAAAAAAGAAAGTAAAACAATATAAAAACAGTTACATAGAAACTAGTAATTAATGAAAATGAGTAAAATTAACTGTTAAAGGTTAGTACTATTAGTGGACCAGCAGCACACACAATCATGTGTGCTAACGGACTGTATCCCTTGCGGACTGTATTGATATATATTGATATATAATGTAGGAACCAGAATATTAATAACAGAAAGAAACAACCCTTTTGTGTGAATGAGTGTGAATGAGTGTAAATGGGGGAGGGAGGTTTTTGGGGTTGGTGCACTAATTGTAAGTGTATCTTGTGTTTTTTATGTTGATTTAATAATAAAAAAAAAAAACAATAAAAATAAAAAATAAAAAACAATACCGATAATAAAAAACCCGATACCGATCATTTCCGATATTACATTTAGCATTTATCGGACATCCCTATATATTATATATGATAGCCCTTTTTTCTTTTTTTTCATATTTTTTAGTATGATTACTTTATCTGTATTTGCTTTTATTTTATTTTCTTGTTGTTGAAAATGCCTTTGAATTTGAAATAATAAAAAAAAAAATAATAATAAAAATAGTGTTAGGATGCAACTTCTACGTGAACTCTCCCGCCTTCCGGTCCCATAACGGCGACTAATGATAACGCTTATCATAGGCGTCAACAATATTCACCGAAATAGACGAATACAAAATAAATACTTGAGTGAAATGAGCAGAAACAGGCGAAAATAATGTTTTAGGAACTCACGTCACGGAATGTCCCACCACTGATCGCCAACACGCTCTTCAAAGCAGACGTCAAGGCAAACATCTTCAAAACGGCGGGAGACATCTTCTTTATACTTCCGGGTCCACTTCCGGGTTCACTTCCGTAAACACCGCCAGACGTGCTGCGGTCTAACACGACCTTGCTAAGGTAGCAGTGAAAACCAGGACTGGATCTTCAGTATAATAATGATGGAACGGATTGGATTGGATAATCAGCACTGACAAAGGGTCTTCAAATGATGTATAATCCTAATGGATAATGATGTCTATCAATCGGTCCATCCATTTATTTTCTACCGTTTGTCCCTTTCGGGGTGGCGGGGCTTGCTGGAGTCTATCCCAGCAGCATTCGGGCGGAAGGCGGCGTACACCCTGGACAAGTCGCCACCTCTTCGCAGGGCCAACACAGACAGACAACATTCACACTCACATTCACACACTATGTTATTATTGATTTAATCTCATATTCCTGCACATTCATAGAAGTGAAGTGAATTATATTTATATAGCGCTTTTCTCTAGTCACTCAAAGCACTTTACATAGTGAAACCCAATATCTAAGTTACATTTAACCCTGTGTGGGTGGCACTGGGAGCAGGTAGGTAAAGTGTTTTGCCCAAGGACACAACGGCAGTGACTAGGATGGCGGAAGCGGGGATCGAACCTGGAATCCTCAAGTTGCTGGCACGGCCGCTCTACCAACCGAGCTAAACCGCCCCAATATAGATATAGATATAGATTTAGATAGATATAGATACATATAGTTTTTTTTTGCAATTTTTTGTAAAAAATAAAATACAAAAAATCACACCGAAAATAGGCACAACGACACCAATGATGCGGTCTGATGGGATGGTTGTATCTTTCAGCACACGTGCTTTCATTGAGCTTCTAAACTCATAATAATCCACCCATATTTCTCATATTCCTGCATATTTATATAGTTTTTTTCTGCAATTTCTTTGTAAATTTTTTTTTTTTAAATACAAAAAAATCACAGCAAACCATCATTAGTGTCTTTTCGACACCAATGATGCGGACTGATGGGATGGTTGTATCTTTCAGCACCCGTGCTTTCATTGAGCTTCTAAACTCATAATAATCCATCCATATTCCTCATATTTCTGCATATTTATATAGATTTTTTCAGCAATTTCTTTGTAAAAAAAAAAAAAAAAAAAAAAAAAATCACACCAAACCATCATTGGTGTCGAAAACTGATGGGATGGTTGTATCTTTCAGCACTCGTGCTCTCTTTGAGCTTCTAAACGCATGATAATCCATCCATCCATCATTTTTGTACCGCTTGTCCATTGCAGGGCCAACACAGATAGACAGACAACATTCACACTCACATTCACACACTATGTATCTTTTAGCACTCGTGCTCTCATTGAGCTTCTAAACTCATAATAATCCATTCATCCATCATTGTTCTACCGCTTGTCCCTTTCGCGGTGGCGGGTGTTGCTGGAGCTTCTAAACGCATGATAATCCATCCATCCATTATTTTTGTACCGCTTGTCCATCGCAGGGCCAACACAGATAGACAGACAATTTTCACATTCACATTCACACACTATATTATTATGTATTTATTCTCATATTCCTGAATATTTATATTGATTTTTTCTGCATTTTCTTCTAAAAAAAAAACAATTTTAAAAAATCACACCAAATAATTTTCTTAGCCTAAAATAGGTGTAACGACACTAATGATGCGGACTGATGGGATGGTTGTATCTTTCAGCACTTGTGCTTCTAACCTCATAACAATCCTCACTTCTCAAATACTTTGTTGATAGCCATATAGTGTGGATTTCCAAAGTTGACCAACTTCTCGGCTTTGCGCCACAAGCTTCTACTTCACATATGATGCATGGTTTATAATCTAGCATTAACTTAGAGTAACTCAAAGCAATTCTAATTCCTTCTTTTTCTTTATTTCTTTAATAAACCAACATTATTAGCAGTAACACAGTAACGGTAAAATAATCCTTTTGCAATACCCAATATATGAATAATTGAAGGTGAGACTGCATGCCATGTGTCTTCATGGACATCCATCATCAATGTGTTGCATTTATTATTTATCATTATTAGTTATTATGACTTGTGCAGCTCTCTTGTGCAGCCTAGTGGTACTTTGCAATACAACTAATGGAGGGAGAATGGAGTTGGTTGTC
This sequence comes from Nerophis lumbriciformis, assembly GCF_033978685.3. Lineage (NCBI taxonomy): Eukaryota > Metazoa > Chordata > Actinopteri > Syngnathiformes > Syngnathidae > Nerophis > Nerophis lumbriciformis. The sequence goes on from NC_084574.2 coordinate 17,507,319, forward strand.
ACACTGTTTTATTCTAGCGTGAAGGGCTCATCAACAAAAACACATCAATTTTGTATTTTATTTTATTTCATATATATATATATATATATATATATATATATATATATATATATATATATATATATATATATATATATATATATCATTTTCTTCTATATTATTTTTAAGTTTTTATTTTTATTTTAAAAACATTTAATCGTAATTTCTGCATACAATTGAAGCTTAAAGTGTTTGGCTAGGAATGTGAAAGAAAAAAAAAGTGTTACAAACTATCAGACACATTGCAACTATGGGGTTACTTGTCACGGGATTTTGTTTTTTCAAGGTAAATCAGTCAGAACTAAAACCGAAAGTTTAATTTCTTCGAAGCGTTGAAAATGTACTAACTGTATTCATCTTCTTAACACTTAACATTAAAATAATAATAATAATAATATGAACAAGAAGCACACCATTTTAACAAACAGCAAAAAAAAAAAAAAAAAAACAGTCTGTCTTTTAAATACAGCACACAAATGAACTAACTATGCACTTATTACAAAATAATAGATTAGCTACAGTAAAACATGACTGCACACATTGCGCTGTATATTATAATATGGTAAATGCACTTTTACAGTCCAATGGTAACAAAGCTGACAAAACAGCGCCCCCACCTGGCTGCGCAGAGCCAGGTGAGACAATGCAGTGCAGAAGGTATCTTCTTTATATTTGTTAACAGACATGTTTTTTTAATTTAATTTTTTGTGATGAAACATCTTATCATCTTTATTTAGGAAAACAACAAAAACCTGTTTAGAAATACGTATACAAATATTTACAAACTCAGGGTTTATTTGTACATGGTAACCAAGACATACATTTAAAGAACACATATTTTCAAATTTTTTGTCTTTTACACACAAAATATATATATATATATATATATATATATATATATATATATATATATATATATATATCTTTTTTTTTTTTTTTTTACAGGTTTGATCAGAGCTTTGCATCCTTTTAACAGACATGTTTTGACAGGGTCATTGCGTAATTTTTTGAATTATTGAGCGAAATTACCGCAAAAACACGCAGATGCCATGTCATCATTGTCACGTGATAATAAGATTTGTTTTTTTTTAAAACAAATGTTAAAATACCGGAATTGTACGGAAACTATTCGAACTGGAGTGATGGAAACAAAAACAATTTTTCCCAGGTGTAATTGATCATTTAGACCACTAGATGGCGGCATTGGACTGTTTCTACAATGGGTACCAGCAGCACCACACACATGACTGCTATAATAGTCTCAATCACATGCTATAATGTGAATAAATACATAATAAAGACTGATTATCCGTTTGAAATCGAATAAGATGAGCACTCTACTGCACCACACTGAACACTTGTTTTTTTTAATACCTCGGTTAACGAACACTTAATGTTTTCCATACACCTTTGGTATGGGCTCTCATAAGTTCATGGTGACATTTGACCTTTTCGGTGTTTATTTGGAGCCTGACAAGCAGCTTGTTGACACTGACCCTGACACCATCCCTGGGTGCAGCGTGACACGCAGGCTTTGCTCCACAAAGGTCGGCCCTTTAGAAACATCTTTCACCAGCTGGGAAGACGTGATTATTTTTACATGTCGCATCTTTTAGCGCTTCGTTCAACTCCAGAGGGCCTCGAGAGGGCGCCACCACACAAACATCACGTGTGTATCAGGCTGTAGGTGCACCACACTGAAATGTGGTGTTCCATTTTACGCAATTCTTGGAATATAGTATTTGGTATAAAGTGATAAGGAAACCTTTTCAAAATAGGTTACAAAAACTCTTGATGTACAACTTATACGCGCAGTGCTGGCCTTAAAAAAAACATTTTTTTCAATGACTTATTTTTAAAATTCCATCCATCCATCCATCTTCTTCCGCTTATCCGAGGTCGTATTTACAAAAACCAGAGAAGGTTAATCAATCTAAAAAAAAAACTTTACAAAGTAATTGAGAAGACTATACAAAAAAAAGTGAAAATAAAATGAATAAACACAACAGTATCAATAGTTTTAATATTAAAATAGTTGTTAACTGTTTAAAAAAAATACAAAATCTTGTTATGAAGTATTTTCAATCGATTTACAATAGGAACAAATAAAAATGTGTCTTTTTAATATATTCTGTATTAAATTACAATGTGCCTTTTGAGCAAAACACGACATACATTCTAGTAACACATATGAATTCTTGGGGTACTTTTTAGATTAGTATAAGTCGGGGTGTCCATACTTTTTCCACTAAGGGCCGCATACTGAATGCAGGGGCCATTTTGATATTTTAAAAATTTTGTATAAATATATGTTAATATATGTATACACATACATACATACATATACATTATATATATATATATACATACATACATATATATATATATATACATATATACATACATACATATATATATACATAAATATATATATACATACATATATATATATATATATATATATATATATATACATATATATATACATACATATATATATATATATATATATACATACATATATATACATACATACATATACATACATATATATATATATATATATACATATATATATATATGTGTGTGTATATATATATACATATATATATATACATACATATACATACATACATATATATACAGGTAAAAGCCAGTAAATTAGAATATTTTGAAAAACTTGATTTATTTCAGTAATTGCATTCAAAAGGTGTAACTTGTACATTATATTTATTCATTGCACACAGACTGATGCATTCAAATGTTTATTTCATTTAATTTTGATGATTTGAAGTGGCAACAAATGAAAATCCAAAATTCCGTGTGTCACAAAATTAGAATATTACTTAAGGCTAATACAAAAAAGGGATTTTTAGAAATGTTGGCCAACTGAAAAGTATGAAAATGAAAAATATGAGCATGTACAATACTCAATACTTGGTTGGAGCTCCTTTTGCCTCAATTACTGCGTTAATGCGGCGTGGCATGGAGTCGATGAGTTTCTGGCACTGCTCAGGTGTTATGAGAGCCCAGGTTGCTCTGATAGTGGCCTTCAACTCTTCTGCGTTTTTGGGTCTGGCATTCTGCATCTTCCTTTTCACAATACCCCACAGATTTTCTATGGGGCTAAGGTCAGGGGAGTTGGCGGGCCAATTTAGAACAGAAATACCATGGTCCGTAAACCAGGCACGGGTAGATTTTGCGCTGTGTGCAGGCGCCAAGTCCTGTTGGAACTTGAAATCTCCATCTCCATAGAGCAGGTCAGCAGCAGGAAGCATGAAGTGCTCTAAAACTTGCTGGTAGACGGCTGCGTTGACCCTGGATCTCAGGAAACAGAGTGGACCGACACCAGCAGATGACATGGCACCCCAAACCATCACCCAACCATGCAAATTTTGCATTTCCTTTGGAAATCGAGGTCCCAGAGTCTGGAGGAAGACAGGAGAGGCACAGGATCCACGTTGCCTGAAGTCTAGTGTAAAGTTTCCACCATCAGTGATGGTTTGGGGTGCCATGTCATCTGCTGGTGTCGGTCCACTCTGTTTCCTGAGATCCAGGGTCAACGCAGCCGTCTACCAGCAAGTTTTAGAGCACTTCATGCTTCCTGCTGCTGACCTGCTCTATGGAGATGGAGATTTCAAGTTCCAACAGGACTTGGCGCCTGCACACAGCGCAAAATCTACCCGTGCCTGGTTTACGGACCATGGTATTTCTGTTCTAAATTGGCCCGCCAACTCCCCTGACCTTAGCCCCATAGAAAATCTGTGGGGTATTGTGAAAAGGAAGATGCAGAATGCCAGACCCAAAAACGCAGAAGAGTTGAAGGCCACTATCAGAGCAACCTGGGCTCTCATAACACCTGAGCAGTGCCAGAAACTCATCGACTCCATGCCACGCCGCATTAACGCAGTAATTGAGGCAAAAGGAGCTCCAACCAAGTATTGAGTATTGTACATGCTCATATTTTTCATTTTCATACTTTTCAGTTGGCCAACATTTCTAAAAATCCCTTTTTTGTATTAGCCTTAAGTAATATTCTAATTTTGTGACACACGGAATTTTGGATTTTCATTTGTTGCCACTTCAAATCATCAAAATTAAATGAAATAAACATTTGAATGCATCAGTCTGTGTGCAATGAATAAATATAATGTACAAGTTACACCTTTTGAATGCAATTACTGAAATAAATCAAGTTTTTCAAAATATTCTAATTTACTGGCTTTTACCTGTATATATATATATATATATATAAATACATATATACATATATATATATATATATGTGTGTATATATATATATATATATATATATATATATATATATATATATATATATATATATATATATATATATATATATATATATATACATATATATATATACATATATATATATAAAAATAAATAAATATATGATGAAATGGCCTCTGTGTTTTTTCCTTTATATATACAAAGGATGAAATAGCCTCTGTTTTTCCTCTATATATATATATATATATCCCTACAAGCCTGTTTCGCAGGCTGAGAAACAGGCTTGAAGGGATGAAATTGCCTCTGTGTTTTTCCCCCAATATATATATATATATAAAGCAAAAACACAGAGGCTATTTCATCCTTTATATATATATATAAAGGAAAAAACACAGAGGCTATTTCATCCCTACAAGCCTGTTTCGCAGGCTGAGAAACAGGCTTGTAGGGATGAAATAGCCTGTGTTTTTTCCTTAATATATATATATATATATATATATATATATATATATAAATAAAGGAAAAACACAGAGGCTATTTCATCCTTTATATATATAAAGGAAAAAACAAAGAAGCTATTTACTCCCTACAAGCCTGTTTCGCAGGCTGAGAAACAGGCTTGTAGGGATGAAATAGCCTGTTTTTTCCTTAATATATATATATATATATATATATATATATATAATAAAACATATAATACAATATATATAAAAAAATCCACAAAGGTAAAGTAACATGTAGGGTCAAAATACATTCTGTGATTAATCACAGGTTTTGTGATCAATCACATTTTGACAGGCTTCAATTTTTAGTAGTTGTAGTCAACATGTCTGCCTTTTTGTTGTATATTCTTCCTGATTTTGAAGTGTTTTTGTCTGAACTTGAATCC